>NC_057814.1:302355912-302366173 GCF_018294505.1 Triticum aestivum | reverse complement strand
ACGGCCGCCGCCCGCGCGCTCGCCCGCCGGCGCCCCGCGGCCGCACTTCTCCGGCGCTCGTCCGCGTCCCCGCCGTCTCCTCCCTCTCCGGCAGAATGTTAACATGATATTCAATTTTGCAAAGGTTGTTGTAGTGGATCCATACATGTTATGAACTTGCTATTGCCATGGTTAGCTTCATAAACATGCCATCTTTCTGTAGGTATGCTGGTTTTTTCACGCGTTTCTTTGTGATGAGTGAATCAAGCTCACCAAGATGCCCTCATAATTCTCTTAATGCCATGCTCTGTTTTCTGCTAAGTATGAAACCTGTTAACAAAACTTGCTATGTTTACATGGGTGCCATCATATCTTTTGATCCTTTTTGGCTCATGGTAAGTAAGGGACTTTTGTTCTGTACTTTTAGTAGATTCATGCCATGCCTTGTTTTGCTATGCTAAGTGCCTGTAGCATGTGTTTTTCTTGCTCTGAACATTGCTACCTGATGCTGTTTCAGCCATGTCCAGTATTTTCTCCAAGTCTGTTAAGTTGATATCTTTCGCATTTTTGCCATGCTTGTTTGAGCCTGTTATGTCGTGATCTAGCCTTAGCTCAGTGTTCATCTTTTTTCAAGCATCTCCTGTAGATTACTTTCATATGCTTGTTTGCTATGTTGGGGTGCTGTAGCATAGTTACTTGTTGTATTCTAAGTGCTATCATGCTGTTAGTCGCAGATTCGTGTCATTCTTGTTTTGCTTGCAATTTGCAAACCGTGCATCCGTTTCCGGTGATCTTTATATCGATTTCGACCGAAATCATCTCATCTTTTCGGTGGCATACTTGGTTTGCCAAGTGGCTGCCTTGTTTATCCTTTTTCTTTCGGAGCACGCATATGCATCGCATATCACATCTCGCATATCATGCATGTATTGCATCATGTTGCTTGTGCATTTCCCGTGATTGATTGTGGTTCCATTGCTTGTGTTCTTGCTGTGGGTAGAGCCGGGAGATGAGTTCGTGAACGAGGAACCTGTTGAGTATGCTTACGAGGATCAAGCTTTCGACAACTCTGAGAACCTTGCAGGCAAGATGACCATACCCTCTAAATCACTTCTATCTTTGCTAGTTGTTAGTTCTATTGCCATGTTGCGCTACCTACCACTTGCTATATCATCCCTCCCATATTTCCATGTCAAGCCTCTAACCATCCTTTCCTAGCAAACCGTTGTTTGGCTAAGTTACCGCTTTTGCTCAGCCCTTCTTATAACGGTCCTACTTGCAGGTGAAGTAGAAGTTGGTTCCATATTTGTTGAGGATATAACTGTCGTGGAATTGTCACGGCAGATGTCCTCGTGCAAGGACTTAGTCATGGAGCCATCGCAGCTAGGAAGATTAAAGGGGTTAAGTGGGACAAGGAACACGAGGGTTATACTGGTTCGGCCCCTTACGGTGAAGGTAAAAGCCTACGTCCAGTTGAGGTGGTATTACTTAGGGTTTCGATGACCAGGGAGCTTAATCGCTATGCCTGGCTCTTGATCTGTTGTTACTCGTCCTGAACCGCCGCCGGGTCATCCCGTTATATAGAGAGGTTGATGCCTCGCGGCTCTCAGAGTCCCGGCCAGCTTATAACAGTATCCGGCTCGGACTCTTAACTACTCTTGCCTTGCATTACAAGTCTTGCCATAACGGCGGATTATCACTACGGGCCTTAAGCCGCCTCCGAGTCTTAAGCCCATTATTGATCCGCCATCCTCAAGCTTGGTACTGGGCTTCACGTGATGATCATTATGACGTAACCCGGCCCCTCCTGGGTGGGTGACTCTAATGGTTATATCCTCAACATTAGGCCCCAGATTGATTTGAACCGGTTCATGTCAATCTTCAAAAATCTTCCGGCTTCTGCTTGTGCAAAGGTTATAACCCGCCGTGACGTCATCTTCTGGATTCTTGGTAACCCGCCATGATGTCATCTTCCATTAAATTCATTTTTTATTCTGTCATATCTCAACGGATCTTATCTTTAAAGACCATCCCGAAAATCGAGGCGTTTCCGTGGCAAGATAATCATGTCTTCCGCCTCCTCTTTTCCCGCGCCCATTTACCAGCCGGCCCTTATAAATAGGCCCGGCCCATAAGCCTTCATCACTCTTCCCCTCCATCGTCTTCCTCCTCTGACGCTCCAGAGCCCGAGCTCCGCCGCGCACCTCGCCTTCACCGACCAAGGCCGCTGCATCAACCTGTCTTGACCAGAATCCTGCGGCGCGCCTCCGCTGCTCATCAGCACCAGTAAATCCTCGCTGTCCCGTACCTTGGATCCGCATTAGAGCTCGCAAGTTCTCTGTGTTCTTCGTAGTTCATCGCGATTTCTTCACAGTTCCGCCACCGAGGTTCCCTTTGATCCAAAAACGGTACAGACTCCATGCGGTAGTAGTTTCTCACTCATTTTTATGCTAGTAAATCCCCTTTGTCCGCAACAAGACCTCATTTAGCGCTTATGAACTTCTCTGTATCAGTTTTTAGGTCTAGAAATTTTTCCTTTCTAAACGACCGTTTGATCCAAAATAATCCCTGCAATCTGTGAAACTTGTTTGTGCAACACATAGACAAAAAACTGCATCTGTTAGCCATGGCGGCTCATATCGCCGGCTTAAAAGAGGCCATGCTTTGTGAAATTTCCGGCTCATTCATAATAGAGTTTTAAACAACTTGAATTACTTATGATATCCACAGCGGCTTAGATAACCCGACACAATTAGCCATATATCATTAGGCCCCTTCATAAGCCGCCATCTTGAATACTGAACTGAAATCTTCCTCCGGCTTAAATTTGAACCGGAAACTTTGTTTTGTCATAGGCTTCCGTCTTTCACAATGCCGCCCAAGGATCCCAAGGCACCCATTACGTGCAACTGGGTGAGATCCAACGTTACTGATAATACCTTAGATGACTTCGTGAAGACGGGTTACCTGCCTAAGAAGGAGGTCAGGTCCTATCGTGCCCCTGACCCGTCCGAAGAAAGACCTCAACCAAGAGACGGAGAGGTTATTATATTTGCTGATCACATGAGCCGGGGTTTTGCACCTCCCGGCTCAAAATTCTTCAGAGATGTTCTGCACTTTTTTGATCTGCGACCTCAAGACATTGGACCCAATTCCGTGTCGAACATTTGTAACTTCCAAGTGTTCTATGAGGTGTACCTTGGAGAAGAGCCCAGCCTATTGCTCTTTAGGAAGCTGTTTTATCTGAACCGCCAGAACGAGTGTGCCAACGGGCCTAGCTTGGAACTTGGCGGAATTTCAATCCAACGAGGGAGAGATTGCCTCTTTCCTTATGCTGAGCCGCCAAGCCACCCAAAGGACTGGAACCAGACATGGTTCTACTGCCAGGATACTTCTCCGGCTGATGAGAACCCTCTGCCCGGCTTTCGCGCCCTGCGTCTGGAGTCAAATCACCCCCTGCCAGACAAATTATCTCAAGCTGAGCGTCAACCACTTATCCCCACCATCAACAATATTAAAGCTCTTCTGGGAAACGGCCTTAACAGCGTTGATCTGGTCCAGGTCTAGATTGCTTGGCGGGTGATTCCTCTAAGCCACCGCCCCGGCTTAATGTGTGATTACACGGGCCGGAGGGATGATCCTCTTCGGCACAGCCCCAACGACTTACCTGAGGACGTCGTTGATGACATGACCAAGTCCCTTCTAAACGAGAGCTCAGCAGATTGTGGGAGGACAGGCTTAAGTCCCTTCTGCAAAGCTAACCCGGCTCCGGCGGTAAGCTACTGATCTGAGCACCTTACTTTCTATTTTAACAATTTTCATCTTTAACTTCAAGAAACCTTTGATGTATTTTTCAGGCTAATGATAAGTTCTGGAAGGTCAGGTATGACCATGAGGCTGCTAAAAAAGCCAGGAAGTTTAAAAAAGCCGCCAGGAGGGTCGCTCCCCGCAAGAAGGGGAGTAAGCCTAGCGCCTCAGACCTGCTTCAGTTGGATGACACCTCCGATTCAGAGGTAGCCCTTGATTCTTTAGGCTCTTCTTTTGTTTTTTTTGTCTGTTTTTACCCACCTTATTGACACTGATTATCAGCAGGATGATACCTGAGCGAGTAACCCGGTGATTGAAGAGGTAACTATACTTTCCTCCGACTCGGAGCCCTTGCCAAGGCTGAAAGTCCGAAGAGTAACCCGGAAAGTAAGATTTTCACATCCTTTAGCTTATCAAGATCCTCAATTTCTTTTGAAGCGACAGATTCATGAGAGCCGGAGGCAAACCCGGACCAACAAGGAAGCAGACCTCTCCTCTGGCTTACCTGAAGCATCAAGGAAGCGCCGGACCGAGGTTATCTCCAACTTATATCCTTTTCATCCTTTGGCGGGCGTCACTCGTCAACCACTCAATTCTTTTGATTCAAACTATCAGGAAACTTCACCTTTCTCCGGGGACTCCATGCAATCTAACTTGCCGACTTTCAAGACCGCACCCGGGTAATGATGATCAACTTACTTTGTGCTCATCTTAGTCATGTTTTTGCACTAACCTTTTGACTTTCAGTGCATAAGCAAAGCTCAGCAAGAGGGCAAAGAAAAGTAACCCGGTCGAAGAGCCGGTCTTGACTGAACCCAACACCTCTGCCTCTGAGCCGCCGTCTGCACCAGCTCCAGAAAACACCGCTCCAACTGAAGAACAAGCCATGGAGGGTTCTGACAACCCGGAGATTCCCAGACCAGCTCAACCGGCCGATGACCCGGATGTGGTGATTACCCGGACCGAATTTGTTGAGCCGGGAAGACCCACTGTGCTGGCTAGATGCTCTGCTAAGGACGAATTGTTGGAGCGCCATAGGGCCAGACTGGATATCGCTGACTATGCTAACTTGAGCATTGGAGATATTGTCTCTGGTTATATTGGTCAAGTGCACAACAGCCGGGACCTAGAAATTGACATGGTGATGCAGATACAGCAAAAATCTGAGGTATAATTCTCTTGCTTACTCCATAGTCATCCTTACCATGCTAGCCCCCAAGTCTATTACTTATGATAGAATATGTTGTAGACTTAATACCGGCTTACCTGGTAACACTCAAGGGCCGGGTTAAATAGCCTAGGTGAACCGGTCTTTTACCTTATGTTTTAACCAAGTACTTGAGCAACTTTGCCCATTAGCCCCCAAGTGCCAAGCACCTTTGCCTGCAAAGTGCTTGGGACTTATTTTCATGAACCGGCACTGTAAATAAAGCTTCTCAGCCTACATTAGCCCCCAAGTGCCAAGTGTCTTTGCGTGCAAAGTGCTTGGGACTTTAATGTTGCATGATAATCACTCAAACTATAACCCGGAACTTGTACAGGCTGCCTGCAAGAAACTTGAGTCGGAAATATCTGATCTGAAGACCCGCCTGAAGACTCAGGAAAATGAGACCCAGAAGGCAAATGCCAAATTTTAGTTCAGTGTCTCTGCACAAGAAAAACTGAAGAAAAAATTTGAAACAGAAAGAAAAGCCTGGGCCGATGAGAAGACTGCCTTGCTCAGCCGGGCCGAACAAGCGGAGGCTGCTCTTACTGAAAGAACCGCTGAACTCTCCGGCTTAAAACGCCATGTATCGCAGATGGTCTCCGCAATCTTCGGTAAGTTATTCTGTAAGCTTTAAATAAGTTTACATCATTCATGTCTCATAAGACCCACCATTGCCATTAGCTCACCTGACTTTGTTATACAGGTCCCAGAAGCTCCAATCTCAATCAGAACATGCTGACCAAGCTGAAGGCTGTTTACACCTTGGTGGAGCAACTCTACACCGGGTCACAGCGTGCTTTAGCCGTTGTGGCTCTGTCCAATGAGGTTCCCACTCACCTGGCAGACGTACTCAGGCGGCTTCCCGTACTTCCTCAACGCTTCCAAGAGCTGAGAAGGGGCTTCTGCAAGAGCCGGAGCTATAGCTGCTCTGAGCCGGGCCAAGGCGTTTCTACCGACGCTAGACCCAGCCGACATCGCTCTTGGATACCCCAGCCTGAAGGAAGACGGTACCCCCTTTGACCAGAAAGACTTCGACGCCTGTGTGAAGAGCGTGCACCTGGTAGCCACCTTGATTGGGAATGACACAGACCTTACCAAGTATCAGCCGGGCTATGACGCGGAGAATCAGAGGATCCCAACTCCACACTATGAAGCAGTCAGCCTGATCCCTCCGACTCGTAAGCATACCTTCGCCCCAGAAGTTGACCCGACCGGGTTAATTGATGATGAGGCTCAATTTGAAGCTTTGAGCGGCATTGACTGGAAATCATCAACCTTCCAGGTCATGGAAACAGCGGGAGGAGCGGAGAGGGATGAGCCGGGAGCTTCAACCCAACAAGCACCTTGATTTCTTAGGCGGCTCATGGTTACACCTTAAAAACAATGCCTCACCTTTTGGACTCGGGGAGTCCTGTAATAGAGTAGGACAAACACTTAATTTTCTCGTGCCATCGTGCACGTGTTGAGTGCTTAACTCCGTTGAAGCTGCTCTTTTATATTCCTCTGGGTTATGTTCGATCATTTACTTTCCTTAAGTTGAAAGAACTGTCTTTCCTTGTCCTCCATAGAAAACAAATCACAAGTCTCTAGGCGGCTTTTCGCACCGAGAGTCATATATTTTACATATAACCCGGAATATGAACCAAAGTCATAAAGGGCAGGCTCTCAATTATATCCTCGAGGTAACCATAATAGCATACCTGCAAGCCTTCAAGTACACTTCTGGTTTATGCAACCCAAATAATGAGGTTGAGGACTCAACTCCGGTTCACCAGCATCGATAATGCTTATTGTGAGTTATCAACATTGTTAATCAAAGTTAAGCCGGCGGAGTAAGAACCACCCTTGCACACTGTTGATATGATCAAAAGAACTTGTTGCAAACTAAAAGATCAAAACTTAGGGGCTTCTGGTTCGAATACGACCAGAGAACCATCCCAAAGGAGTTATGCTAAGATTCGAATGCGAGCATATAGCCCCCAGTGGCTTTAGTGTTGCCTATCAAGAAGGTACCGACAGCTATGTTCTCTTAGGTTCGAATACGACCCATGTTTGAACAGGAAGCCCCCAAATGACCTTAAGAGTTGTTTAACGACGCTGATTCGAATACGATCCACGTCGGTTCCCAAAGGGGGTTGAGCTACGATTCAAATATGATCAAAAAACTCCCCAATGAGCTCGGCAATTTGTCAATCAAGTGGGTATC
The DNA here is from genome assembly GCF_018294505.1 of Triticum aestivum. NCBI lineage: Eukaryota > Viridiplantae > Streptophyta > Magnoliopsida > Poales > Poaceae > Triticum > Triticum aestivum. Next base: position 302,358,974 of record NC_057814.1, on the reverse strand, counting down.
GACAGCTATGTTCTCTTTGGTTCGAATACGACCTATGTTTGAACAGGAAGCCCCCAAGTGACCATATTGTTAACGGCTAGATTCGAATACGATCATAAGCCGGATCCACCTCCAAGTGACCATATAATGTTGTAATGGAAATAACACATTTACCTTTGGAGGAGAAAAGGACAGAGGTCCTGCTTTATTATTTATCATAATATATACATGGCTATAGAAATATGTACATTATGAGAGCCGGTGGCTCAAGTGTAATAAGGCCAAAGCTGAGCTATGTTCCACGGCCGACGGGTCTCTTCCTCCGACTTACGTGAATCTTTGTGCTCCCGAACATCGATAAGGTAGTATGAACCGTTGTGCAAGTTCTTGCTGGCCACAAAGGGCCGGAGCACCAGATCACCTTCTTGGAAGACTCTGGACTTAACCCGGCGACTGTGATAGCGGCGCAGGTCTTGTTGGTAAATCGTCGAGCGAGCCGCTGCCACATCACGCTGTTCGTCCAACAAGTCAAGAGCATCTTGGCGCGCCCGCTCATTATCCGCCTCAACATAAGCCGCCACTCGAGGCGAGTCATGACGGATGTCGCTAGGGAGGACCGCTTCCGCTCCATAAACCATGAAGAAAGGCATGTAACCCGTAGACCTGTTAGGAGTAGTATTAATGCTCCATAACACGGAGGGTAACTCCTCCACCCAACAACCCGGCATCCGTTGCAAAGGGACCAAAAGCCGGGGCTTGATTCCCTTCATGATTTCCTGACTGGTTCTCTCAGCTTGACCATTGGACTGAGGGTGAGCCACAGATGAAACATCAAGCCGAATATGCTCTCGTTGACAAAACTCCTCCATGGCGCCTTTAGACAGATTGGTACCATTGTCAGTTATAATGCTGTGTGGAAAACCAAAGCGAAATATCACCCTTTTCATAAACTGAACCGCTGTGGCTGCATCACACTTACTAACTGGCTCTGCTTCAACCCACTTTGTGCACTTGTCGACCGCCACCAGGAGGTGGGTCTTCTTATCCTTGGATCTTTTAAAAGGCCCAACCATATCAAGCCCCCAGACCGCAAATGGCCAAGTAATTGGAATCATCCTCAATTCTTGAGCCCGCACATGAGCCCGTCGCGAGAACCTCTGGCAACCGTCACATTTACTGACCAAATCCTCTGCATCAGCATGAGCCGTCAGCCAATAAAAACCATGACGAAAAACCTTGGCCACAAGGGATTTTGAGCCGGCATGATGGCCACAATCCCCCTTGTGAATTTCACGTAAAATTTCTTGACCTTCCTCAGGGGAAACACAACGCTGGAAAGTTCCAGTGACACTACGACGATGCAGCTCGCCATTGATAATTATCATTGACTTAGACCGCCGGGTTATTTGTCTGGCCAAAGTTTCATCCTCGGGCAATTCTCCCCAGGTCATGTAAGCCAAGTATTGTACTGTCCAGTCTGGGGTAATATGGAGAGCCGCCACCAACTGTGCCTCCGGGTCAGGAACAGCCAAGTCTTCCTCTGTGGGCAAGTTAACAGAAGGGTTATGCAAAATGTCCAAGAAAGTATTAGGCAGCACCGGCTTTCGCTGAGAGCCCAGCCGGCTTAATGCATCAGCCGCCCCGTTCTTCCTGCGATCGATGTGCTCTACTTGGTAACCCTGAAAATGTCCAGCAATGGCATCAACTTCGCGGCGCTACGCCGCCATGAGAGGGTCCTTGGAATCCCACTTGCCTGACACTTGTTGGGCCACTAAATCTGAGTTGCCAAAGCACCTTACCCGGCTCAAGCTCATCTCCTTAGCCATCCAAAGACCATGGAGCAAGGCCTCGTACTCAGCCGCATTGTTAGTACAGGGAAACATCAACCGTAGCACATAGCAAAACTTGTCACCTCGAGGGGAAGTTAATACAACTCCAGCCCCCGAGCCCTCCAATTGCCTAGACCCGTCGAAGTGAATAGTCCAGTATGTATTATCCGGTTTCTCTTCAGGCACCTGCAGCTCTGTCCAATCGTTGATGAAATGCACCAATGTGTCACGACCGGTTTTCCAATAAAACATTTATTGAGGAACCGATCCCTTTAACGGACCAGTAGAGAAGAATCCTTCTTACTGGTAGACAAATTCTTGATTACAGAAATATCCGGGAGTACTAAATATAATACAAGGTTGAGCGGAGGCTGCTCAACAATTTATTACAAAAATGCCGATATTATACATAAAGGCGGATATGACACAAGGGGTGTGGTGGCATAACTACTGACTCATAATAAAGGTGGTGGTGGATATGTCACGGTGAAGTGGGTGACATGACTCCTAAATCTTACAGCTCATCGAGCGTCGGAGTGAGGCTCGAGGACTCTTATTTGGGTGGCGGAAGCGTATAAAATACAAGTGACCAAATCCAGGATCGCACGGGACTGACTGGGACTCCTCTAGGCGTCGGACTCGCTACCAAACTCATCATCCATGAGATCGCCTTCGTCGACATCTGGCCAAATCAACAAGCCAGGTGAGTACTATGAAAGTATTCGCAAGACAGTTTGGACATAAGATATAACAAATGCAAACATGATGCATATGATCAGATTAATAATTGCGCACTCAGATAATAAAATAGCAATCCGTGGGAAAATAAAATGGAAGTCGGGCGGTAGTCCTCCCGAAATCCCAATGTAATACTGAAGGCCAATCGAGTGTCTGATATGACTCCGCGAAAGGGTACAAATAAATTAGCAATGCCGCAGTCGGGCGTCAGGGCGACACCACATAAAGGGCTTATAATGGAATATAAACGACAGTGCGTGCCACAGTCGGACGTCTGAGCGACAGCACATAAAGGGCTTATATCAAAAGTAAATACGAGAGTGCCATAGTCGGACGTCTGAGAGACATCACATAAAGGGCTTATATCAAAAGTAAATAACGCGAGTGCCACAGTCGGACGTCTGAGCGACATCACATAAAGGGCTTATATCAAAAGAAAATAACGCGAGTGCCACAGTCGGACGTCTGAGCGACATCACGTAAAGGGCTTATATCAAAAGTAAATAACGAGAGTGC
>NC_057814.1:302194994-302355692 GCF_018294505.1 Triticum aestivum | reverse complement strand
GCTTATATCAAAAGTAAATAACGCGAGTGCCACAGTCGGACGTCTGAGCGACATCACATAAAGGGCTTATATCAAAAGTAAATAACGAGAGTGCCACAGTCGGCCGTCTGAGCGACATCACATAAAGGGCTTATATCAAAAGTAAATAACAAGAGTGCCACAGTCAGACGTCTGAGCGACATCACATAAAGGGCTTATATTTCATAACTTAATATTCCAGTAGCTCATGAAGTTAAATCATTTCAAGGAAATACTTAGGTACGAAATAATAAAATGGTTAGTCCATCCACAAGAATAACATTCGACCGGGTTTACCACTCAAACTCGTTCACCGGGGATTTCCACGGAGACTGACACAGGGACTGACTCTGAGACTGATATGGATACTGTTTGGATACATTGACCCAGGTCCTCAACCATGGACACGATGACTCGGAAGGTTTTGACTCTGGAGAGTTTGTACTCTTGACCACAGCCAACGGATTTCAGTAGTCATAAGGGACTAGTTCCGTTTACGGTATTTTAGGAGAAACACATCTAACCAGTACACACCCATTCCACATTCCGTTGCCAGGAATCACCCCAAGCAACGTTCAAGAAAAACTTTGAGACGGGGAGGCTACAACCTCGCGTAGCATGGGATCAAATTTATACCGCGCGCTCTAAGGGGTGCCCCCCTCTCGGTCCCAACCGGAAACACCCATGCCCCCTGACCGGATGACTGGCTTTAATCCAGGGCCATGGAACCCTCATCCCGGCCCCTCTATTTGGTGTGTACAAGGAAAGAGGTTTGCAACTTACTAAACCGTATTCTTTGGAGAAAACATGTGGCAGCACGAAAAGGGGACGAACCGTAACGTGGCTTGGCCCACGTTAACATCGGAGTTTGTCGGATGACATAAGACTGGCATCCTACAACAATACCATCTTACTACCTCTCATGTCACCACATGATCAGGTCATCTCTCAACAAAAGATCACAGTAAACTTCGAAGCACACGGTTAGTTGCCTGCATGCAACGTAACACTCACCGATGCCCATATGCCATGCACAAACTATTCAAGAAAACATGCAAAACACCCATCATATCAAAGGTTCAAACATGCTTGCCTGGTTCGGAGAAGTCGGAGTCTAGCTCGGCGAAGTTCGCGGCTCCATCACCTCTTCCGGAATCTACGGTATAAAGGAACCGTATACTAACGTGAATACCGTTGCGTGTATAAAAATTGTCCCAATTTTTTTCCAAATAAACACTGTAAAAAACTAGACAAAAATATAAGACTGACAGAAAAAGAATCAATCAAAAAGCATCTTTTGTTTAAAAGATATAAGGGTTTTAGTCCAAGGACTAATCTGTGATGAAACAGAAAAGATCCAGGGACTTGTTTGAAAAAGCAGAAAACGCTTCGGTATGAAATACGTCAGCCCAGAGAGAAAACACATTTTGCCCGAAGGCGCTTTCAGAAAACGGTTCGAAGGGAAAAGAAAGAGAGGCTGACGGGGGGGTCCCACTCCTCAGGTTTAAACTCTGAACAGAGCTCGCCGGCGCCCGAAGGCTGCGGTGGTTGCCGGCGTTGATCCATGGCGAGGTAGGGTGATCGGAGGGTACCTACGGGTTCAGGGTGTCCTTCCGCGTCGGTGGGTGGTGGACTTGGCCGTCGGTGAGCACCACGTCGACGACGACCCTATCTCCGGCGGACGGTGGTTCGGGCGAGGGTGGAGCTCTCCGGTGGGTGCTGCAAACTTCAAATTGGTGCGCGGGTCAGAGATGTGCATGCACTAGGAGACTGCTGGCATGAGCTGAGAGGCAGGGGTGCATGCACGGGAGTCAATCGTGCTGGATCCCGAAGCGGGTCGAGGCGGCCGGAGTTGGGGAAGAAGACTCCCTCGGGGTCTGCCCAGTGGCTCGACATGGTACTTGAGAGGTGTAGGGATGGTGCGTGTTCGAGTTCGAGCTCGGGACCTCCTTTTATAGGCGATCCGAGGAGGTGGCCGTGAACGGGATAACGTCGGCGAGCAATTACGGCGAGGCAGAGGTCGGGCAGGAGGTTTAGGCGGTTGGGCATCATCGTGGTGGTCCACTGGCACCGTATCTCTGCTCAAACCTCGGTCGGACTTGTGTAATACACTGGCCCTCGATGGAACGGACGTACGGGCACGACGGCGGCAGGGAGCGCGCTCCGTGCCTCCCAGTTCACGACGACGGCTCTGCGGCGCACAGAGGAGGGGACGGCCACACAGTGGCCTCTGGTGGCTTGGGCGGTGCTGGACGGCGCTTGGGCGGTGCTGGTGGCTCGCCGCCGACGTCCGCAAGTGTCCAGGCGATCGTGCGGCACAGGGATAAGGCGGAGGAACAGGGCACAAGGTGCCACTGCGGCTACTGGCGAGATTGAGGTAGGTTTCTGAAGAAAACGACACCTGCTACTGAAACTGTTCTCTGAATTTTCTGAACTTCGACTGTAACAGTGCCCTCCAGGTGCTCGACGATATGATTTGGGCACGAGGAAGATATTTCTGGAGCTGGGGCTTGGTGAGGTAACCCCTTGATGCATCCAGAGGCTGCCTGAATTTTCTCAGATTTTTAGGAGGAGAAAACAATTGAATTTCATCAAATTTGACAAATATGGCCCCAAACTTGCAGCAAGCTCATTTTGAAAATTTTGAACTGGAGTGTGACACCCAATTTTTTATTTGGATTTTTCAAAAGATTTTAATTGACTTGAAGGGGGTGATTTAAAAATTTTCTTCAAGAGAACTCTCACTCTCAAATAATTTCCTTATGGCAAAAATTTTATTTGAATTCACCCAAGATCCTCCTTTGGTCTTGGAGGTTCTTGCTTTTCATTGGACTCAAGACAAAATGTTTTTCATTTGAGAAAATAACCTTTGAAATATTTTTGAGAATGCACTATGGCTTTTGGAAAGTACTTTGCCACTTTCAATTATTCCTTCTTGCCATGGCATAAGTGCAAATCCTCTCTCCTAACCCTTTCCTCACCTTGGATCATGATTTGCATCAAACCCAGCAAGTTGAACCTCCCCATGTATTTATTTCCATTCAAATTCCATTCAAATATTTTTCTGCCTTCTATTCTACCTCTTGGAGATTTACAAAGGAACTCCTTTTTCTGTTTTGACTTTTACCACCAAACTTCTTTCCCCTCCTAGTCCTTTGAACCCTCAACCTAGAACCATGAAGATCCACTGGTATCCAGTTCAAAATTTCAAACTACATCAGCTGCAAGTTTGGACCAGATTTGCCAAATTTGGTGAAATTCATTCAAAACTTTCTCCAAAAATTCCAAGTAAATTCATGCAGCCCCTGGGTGCTTTGAGTGATCATCTCACCAAGTTACAGCTCCAGAAAAATTTATCTCTTTACCAAAACCTACTGTCGAACACCTGCAATGCTTGGTCACTGTCAAGTTTCAGTTAACTTCAGAGTTCAGTCAGTGCTCACTGTCGTTTTCTTCAGAGCCGGGCATCGATCTCGCCAGTACCCTCGCGTCGCCTTGCTCCTCGTCCTCGCCAGTACCCTCGCGTCGCCTTGCTCCTCGTCCTCGCCCACGAGTGCCTGGCATCTTGCGGGCGTCGGCGACGAGCAGCAGAAGGTGCGCCGCCCCGTGACCGACGCCGGCGGCGGCTTTGCGGACGACAGCAGGAGACACGGCGCCGCCAACTCCACCCAGCGCCGCCCAAACCGCCGGAGCCCGCCGCGTGGCCGTGCACTCCCCCGAATGCGCTGCCGCTCTCGTCGTGAACCCCAGGGCGCGGAGCACGCTCTCTGCCGCCGTTGAGCCCGTGCGGTCACCTCACCGTGGGCAGACGCCATTACGCCAGCTCTAGCTCCGTTTAGCTGCAAAACGAGTCCCGTAACATCCACTGATGGTGCTCGACCGCTCAAACCCTCTGCCAACCCACTGCTCCGCCGTAATCGCTCGCCGGTGATTCTCCGTTCACGGCCACCCCGTCGATCTGCCTATAAATAGAGGCCCCGAGCTTCAACTCGAGCACCCACCAGCCCTACACTTCCCCTAGAGCACGCCCAGCCACTGGAAGAGCCGCGAGGGGGTCTCCTTCCTTGACTCCGGCCGCCGCGATCCGCCACGGGATCCAGCCCGATTCGCCCCCGTGTGTGCTCCACCGCCCCCATTATCTTGCCAGTAGCTTCTCCTTGCATCACCCGTTCTGACCCACGCCTCAATTCGTACTTTGCAGCCCTCCACCGGAGTTCCCCAACCTCACCCGAACCGCCGTCCGCCGGAGATAGTGTCGCCGTCGACGTGGTGCTCCCCGTTGGACGAGTCCACCACCCACCGACGCGGAAGAAGACACTGAAGCTCTTGGTACCCTCCGTTTCTCCTAACTCGCCGTGGTTCGACGCCGGCGTCCATCGCCGTCTTCGGGCGCCGGCGAACTTTCAAACCTGACATGCGGGCCCCGCGTGTCAGCCTCTGTTTTATTTCCCCGAACCGTTTTCTGTTGGCGCCTTCGGGCAAAGTACGTCTTCTCTCTTGCGCTTGCGCATTTCCAAACGAACCGTTTTCTGTTTTCTCAGTTAAAACCCTGGAACTTTTCTGTTTCATTACAGATAAGTCCCTAGACAGAAACCTTTATAACTTTTTAATGAAAAGGTATTTTTGAGTGATTCTTTTTCTGTCAATCTCCAAATTTTGTCTAGTTTGTTATGGGATTTATTTGAAAAATATTTGGCAAAGTTTCTGTGCATGTGTTGGTTTTCACGTTAGTACCCCGTTTCGTGATTGCCGTAGGTTCCGGGAGAGGGGACGGAGCCGCGAACTTCGCCGAGCTAGACTCCGACTTCTCCGAACCAGGCAAGCATGTTTGAACATTTGATATGGCAGATGTTTTGCATGTTCATGTGAAAGTTTGTGCGTGGCATGTGAGTGTTGATAAATACCTCGTTGCTTGTAAGGCAACGACCCGGTTGTTCCGAAGTTGCGATGACCTCTGATGAGAGGTGGCCTAATCATGTAGTGACATGAAGGGCAGCAAGGTGGTACTGTTGTAGCATGCCAGCCTTGCGTCATCCTACTTTCTTCGACGTTAACGTGGTTGGAGCCACGTTATCGATCTTTTCCCGCATGTTCCGAAGTTGCGATGACCTCTGATGAGAGGTGGCCTAATCATGTGGTGACATGAAGGGCAGCAAGGTGGTACTGTTGTAGCATGCCAGCCTTGTGTCATCCGACTTTTCCGACGTTAACATGGTTGGAGCCGTGTTATCGTCCCTTCCCCTTTCCGTGCTACCACATGTCTCATTGCCAGGATACGGTTTAGTAAGTTGGTAACCTCTTTCCGTGTACACACCAAACAGAGAGGCCGGGATGATGGTACCTTGGCCCAGGATTAAAGCCAGTCATTCGGTCAGGGGGCATGGGTGTTTCCGGTTGGGACCGAGAGGGGGGGCACCCCCTTATAGCGCGCGTATAGAAATTTGATCCCATGCTACGCGAGGTTGTAGCCTCCCCGACTCAGGGTTTTTCCTGAATGTTGCCGAGGGTGATTCCTGGCTTCGGATGGTTAAATTGGGTGTGTACTGGTTAGACGTGTTCCTTCCAGAACACCGTAGATGGAACTAGTCCCCGTGACTACCGAAATCCGTTGGTTGTGGTTAAGTACAAACTCTGCAGAGTCAATTCTTTCCAAATCATCGTATCCATGATCAGTAATGTAGACTTTATATCCAAATCTATCCCTGTGAAAACTTGCCCCCGGTGATCAAGCTCAAGTGGTAAATTCAATTTCATTGTTATTCCTGTGGATGGACTAACATTATATTTGTCTCGTGCTTGTGATAAATTATATTCCCGAACTATTGTATTGTTGTGTTACAATATAAGCCCTTTATGTGACGTCGCACAGACGTCCGACTGTGGCGTGTACTCGTTTCTCACTTTAAATATAAGCCCTTTATGCGATGTCGCTCAGACGTCCGACTGTGGCATGCACTGTCTTTACTTTCTGTTATAAGCCCTTTATGTGGTGTCGCCCCGACGCCCGACTGTGGCATTATTATTCTGCATTTTCCGCTCGAGGAGTCTTTCAGACACTCGTTTGGCACCTGTATTATTATTCCGGACTTTCCGCTCGAGGAGTCTTTTAGACACTCGTTTGGCACCTGTATTATTATTCCGCATTTTCCGCTCGAGGAGTCTTTCATACACTCGTTTGGCACCTGTATTATTATTCCGCATTTTCCTCTCGAGGAGTCTTTCAGACACTCGTTTGGCACCAGTATTACTATTCTGCAGTTTCCGCTCGAGGCGTCATTCAGACCCTCGCTTGGCACCCAGTATTTATTATCTCCATGTCTGATCGCACTGGTTAACTTATTCATGTGTTTCATGTTTGCATTTGTTATACCCTATGTCCGAACTGTCTTGCGAGTACTTTCATAGTACTCACCTGGCTTGTTGATTTGGCCAGATGTTGACGAAGGCGATTTCTTGGATGAAGAGTTTGATAGCGCGTCCGACGCCTAGAGGAGTCCCAGTCAGTCCTGCGCGATCCCGGATATTGGTCACTTGTATCGTTTACGCTTCCGCCACCCGCAATAAGTATTCTCGAGCCTCACTCCGACGCTCGAAGAGTTGTAGTATTCTGGAATCATGTCACTCGCTTCGCGATGATATTTCCACCACCGTTATTATCGTGTGTTAGAAGTTTGCCACCCTATCCGCCATATTGTTTTATCGGCGTGCATGTAATAAATTGTTGGGCAGTCTCTGCTCAACTTTGTATTATATTTAGTACTCCTGGTATTTTTCTTCTGTGACCAATGTATTGTCTATCAGTGAGAGGGAATTCTTCCTCGCTGGTCCGTAACAGGGATTGGTTTCTCAATAATTATTTTATTGAAAAACCGGTCGTGACAAGCTTGGTATCAGAGCCAGGCTGACTGTAGGAAGCCACTAGGTGCGATCGCTAATCGGTTATAGCGTCTTTAGTGCTTCTTTAGCATTTTGCAATTGTAGCTATTTTCTGTTGGTCATCATAAAATTTATGACATGACTACTCAGAATTTTTGCCTACTTTTGTAGATGGCTGGCAGCGGCTGTGAGAATCGAGTGTTCACCAACGTGCCCGAGGGGTTTGTCAAGCTCCTCGTCTCCATCACCAAGCTCGCGATCGGGCCAGCAGCTCACCCGGAGTTCACCCTCTATCAGCACAAGCTCAGTGACGACGTGTCTATGCACCAAGCTGTGGTGCAGTTCAAGGGAGGACGTTCAGCTGCACGCCACTACTCGCCGTTTTGTGGGAAGGGCCATGCCTACGGAGAGGCATGCCATGCAGATGGCTGCCCGTGAGGCGATAGCTCGCCTCCGGGACATCCTTCCCACGATGAAGACTCGTCGCTACTGGTACCTCCCATGCCATGTGCCTAACACCAGCCACTATGCGTTCGCCTGCCATCGGGGAGAGCGAGATGAAGCCATCGAGATGGTTGTGGAGTATCTCAAGGCTCTGGAGGAGTCTTTCGACAACCTCGTAGATGATCTTGTGGCTGCCCGCATGGACTTAGTCCGGGGCGGTCCTGCCAGCAGGAAGGAGCTTCTCCACACGGCGCCGCCTCTGACATTCGTCTCGTCTTCAGCCTCGTATGCACCGGCCGTTTTGGCCACTGCTCGCCGTCTGCCTACCACTGAGGAGTTCGACCGAGTCATCGCCCCTACTCCAGTCAGAGCCGCACCGCCTGCCGCACGCGCTCTACCGGCAGTCGCCCCCGCACCATCACCGCAGCGCAGCGTCGCATGCCAAGAGCCAGCTAGAGAGGAGGAGGTTGATTCTCCTGGACCGCTGAGCCTTGCCATCGGCAAGGGGAAGGAGATCTTCACCATCTCCGACTGAGAGCACCGAGTAGCCGCGTGTTATGCCTGCTTGTATGATGTGTTGTTTTTATCTGTACGCTAGTTTGTATTGGTGTGTTTGCTGCCTTCCGGAGTGGTACGCTAGTTTTTAATAACATGTCAGGTTTGTGTACGCACAACCTGAGTGCTGTATCTTGTATTTGCTTTCGCATGTAAGATTTGTGTTAAGCACTTCTTCTCCGTGAAAATCATTTGTGTTTCTTGAAAACCTTGAAGCCCTTTTGGATTATTGCCTTTGCAAGGGTTTTCCTGCGCTACACGGTTTTTCTCATGGGTTTTGCAAATGATACCCCAGACTAGAAAAATGTCTCGCCCTTGGACTCGCTCTATGCCCAATCAGCCAGAAGAGGTTTACGGAACACAGACCAGCAACAATTTCACTCAGGGTCAGTCCAGCCAACAGGACAGCGAAGCGACACTATCTCAAGTATGACGTCTCTTCGAGCAAAGCCAGCAACAGCACCAGGAGATGATGAACCATGTCATCAATATGGGAAACCACCGTGAACCCTATCAACCACATTCCAAGTTATCTGAGTTGCAGAAGACTCGCCCCTCAACTTTTGCTCACACCGACAGGCCACTGGAAGCCGATGATTGGCTTCACGAGATTGAAAGGAAACTGATTATCGCTCAATGCTCAGATCATGAGAAGGTGCTTTATGCACCACACTACCTTACTGGAGCAGCCGCAGCATGGTGGGAAAACTTCCTACACATGCACCCCAGGGAACACAACATCACCTGGGAAGAATTCAAGGAAGGCTTCCGTGGGGCACACATTCCCAGGAGCATCCTAAAGATCAAGAAGAGAGAGTTTGATGACCTGAAGCAAAGAGGCATGACCGTCACAGAATACAACGGCCAGTTTACCCAACTGTCTCGTTATGCCTACGACGAGCACATGACAGAAAACAAGAAGATGGAAAAATTCCTGGACGGCCTGGCACCAGCATTAAGATGCCAACTGATTGTACACACCTTTCCGGATTTTAAGACGCTGGTGGACAAGGCCATCACCCTGGAGAATGAGCGCCATAGTCTGGAAGATATCCGCAAGCGGAAGAGGGACAAGACGACTCTTGCCCGCAGCAACCGAGGCAAGACTGAGGTCCCAAGGACAGACACGAGGAGATCCACGTCTACTGAGCCAAGACCCGTCGGACAATTTCATGCCAGAGACAAGGAGTTCACATACCGTCCAGGGGTCACCTGCTATGCTTGTGGTCAGCAAGGGCATTACGCTAAACAGTGCCTGAAGCCAAGAGACTCGGCACCCAAGCCGAACAATGGTGGAAACAATCCAGCCCCCAAGCGCAACAACTTCAATCCCAGCAACAACCACAGGAAGGGTCACTTGAACCATGTGACCAGGGAAGAAGCACAGAATGCCCCAGACATCGTGCTCGGTACGTTCCCTGTCAACACAGTACCTGCCACGGTTTTGTTTGATTCTGGAGCTTCCCATTCGTTCGTTTCGAAGAGTTTTGTTTCGCAACATGGTTTTCCGATACTCCCCTTGGAAAAATCTATGATCATCAAGTCCCCCGGAAATAAGAAAATTGCTCAGGGTTACTGCCAAGGAGTGGTCATTGAGTTCGAAGGACTACCATTCCACGCAAATCTCATCGTGTTGGAAAGTAAAGGATTGGATGTCATTTTAGGAATGGACTGGTTAACCACCAACAAAGGATTCATCGACTGTTTCAATCGGACAGTGATTCTCACTCACCATCACGGCAAGACAATAAGAGTTTCCGCTCAAGAATGGCCACGATCACAGAAACCAAAACTGAACAAGATGGACATCGCAGAATTAAGAAAAGTGCCAGTGGTATGCGAGTTCCCTGATGTGTTCCCAGAAGAACTACCAGGTATGCCACCAGACCGAGAGATCGAATTCAGCATCGAACTAGCACCTGGCACCGCTCCCATTTATAAGAAGCCGTATAGAATGGCACCCTCCGAATTGGTGGAGTTGAAGTAGCAGATAAAGGAATTATTGGACAAAGGATTTATACGAGCCAGCTCCTCACCATGGGGTTCGCCTGTATTGTTCGCCAAGAAGAAGGATGGGACACTGAGACTATGCATAGACTATCGAGCCCTCAATATGGTCACCATCAAAAACAAATATCCGATGCCATGGATCAATGATTTGTTTGACCAGCTCGCACAAGCTAAAGTATATTCAAAGATTGATTTGAGATCAGGATACCATCAACTGAAGGTACGAACAGAGGATATCCCCAAGACCGCATTCACTTCCAGATATGGGTTATACGAGTTTACGGTGATGCCGTTTGGACTGACAAACGCCCCCGCATATTTCGTCCACCTCATGAACAAAGTATTCATGAAATTCATGGACAAATTTGTGGTGGTATTCATTGACGACATTCTGGTTTACTCAAGGACACCAGAAGAACATGCTGAGCACCTCAGAATTGTTTTGGGAGAATTGAGGAAGCATCAGTTGTACGCCAAATTTAGCAAATGCGAATTTTGGCTAAGACAAGTTGGTTTCTTGGGCCATATTTTGAACCAAGGAGGCGTGGCCGTAGACCCAGAAAAAGTCAAGGCCATACTAGACTGGAAGCCACCCGCGAATGTTACAGATGTGCGGAGTTTCCTAGGGATGGCCGGGTATTACAGGAGATTTATTGGAGGATTCTCCACTGTGGCAAAACCTATAACACAGTTACTCAAGAAGGACAAGAAATTTGTATGGACAGAAGCATGCGAGCAGAGCTTCCAAGAACTCAAGAAAAAGCTGACAACCGCACCAGTCTTAACTGTGCCAGACATACACAAGAGTTTTGAAGTATATTGTGACGCGTCCCGAAAAGGTCTCGGATGTGTGCTAATGCAAGACGGCAAAGTTGTCGCATATGCCTCCAGGCAACTGCGAAAACACGAGGAAAATTACCCAACACATGACTTGGAGCTAGCAGCGGTCATACATGCACTCAAGGAGTGGAGACACTTTCTGTTGGGAAATCGCTGTGAAATATATACAGACCATAAGAGCCTCAAATATATTTTCACACAGCCAGAGCTGAATTTACGCCAACGACGCTGGTTGGAACTGGTCAAGGACTATGAAGTCGGTATTCACTACCACCCAGGGAAAGCAAATGTAGTGGCCGATGCCCTTAGTCGAAACCCCAGCCCGGACAGTGACGGTCAGCAAAACTTGAGGCCTGAGTTTCAGCGAGAGTTCACTCGGCTCAACATGATGTTAGCCTCTGAGGGCACCATATCGAACCTGGAGATACAAGCCACCCTAGTGGAACAAATCAAGAAGGCTCAACAGGGACATCCCAGTATCGAAGGCATAAAGAAGAAAATGAACCGTAGTAAGACTTCAGAATTCGTCACGGACAGTGAAGGAACATTATGGTACCGGGACAGACTTTGCGTACCTAACATTTAGGAACTCAAGCAACAGATCTTGAAGGAGAGCCACACCGCTCCATACTCGATACATCCTGGAGGAACCAAAATGTACAAGGACATTCAGGAAAGATTTTGGTGGCACGGTATGAAAAGAGATATAGCCACATTCGTTGCTTGTTGCGATTCATGTCAGCGCATCAAGGCCGAGCACCAAAAGCCAGCAGGGCTACTCCAGCCTAACAGGATACCGGAGTGGAAATGGGATGAAATCGGAATGGACTTCATTGTCGGATTACCCCGATCACAGCGTGGAAATGACGCCATATGGGTCATCACAGACCGACTAACCAAGGTTGCTCACTTCATTCCCGTGAAGACTACCTACTCCACACAAAGACTGGCAAAACTCTATCTCTCCCGTATAGTTTGCTTGCACGGAGTCCCAAAGACTATAATATCAGACCGAGGCACCCAATTCGTCTCCAAATTTTGGGATCACCTACAACAAGCTCTGGGCACGCAACTAGCTTTCAGTACAGCATACCACCCTCAGACAGATGGACAAACAGAACGTGTAAGCCAAATCCTAGAGGATATGCTAAGAGCCTGTGTGCTCACCTATGGATCCAGTTGGGAAGAGAGTTTGCCGTATGCCGAATTTGCGTACAACAACAGTTACCAAGCCAGCTTGCAAATGGCACCCTTTGAAGCATTGTACGGACGGAGGTGTCGTACCCCATTGAATTAGTCAGAAACAGGTGACAGCCGTATCTTCAGCCCAGATATGCTTAAGGAGGCCGAGGAAAAAGTTAAACAAATCAGGGACAGACTCAAGACAGCACAGAGCCGACAAAAGAGCTACTATGATCAGAAGCATCGTGAGGTCAGCTTTGAACCTGGTGATTCCGTATACCTCCGAGTATCTCCTATGAGGGGTCTGCAATGGTTCAAAATTAAGGGGAAGCTAGCCCCAAGATTTATTGGACCATTTTGTGTGAAGGCACGAAGAGGCACGGTAGCCTACCAGCTAGACCTACCCAAGGAGCTGTCAGACGTCCATGACGTATTCCACGTCTCGCAGTTGAGGAAATGTGTGAGTAACCCGGAGAAACATGTACCTCATGAGGACATTGATATGCAACCAGATCTCACCTACAGAGAAAGGCCAGTAAAGATTTTAGAAGAGTCTGAACGGAGGACCCGTCAGAAAACGACAAAGTTTTTCAGGGTCCAGTGGAGCAACCACACTGAGGATGAAGCCACATGGGGAAGGGAAGATTTCCTCTGAGCAGAGTATCCATATCTATTTGAGGATCAGCGGAAATCTCGAGGACGAGATTTTTCCTAAGGGGGTAGGTGTTGTGACACCCAAGTTTTTATTTGGATTTTTCAAAAGATTTTATTTGACTTGAAGGGGGTGATTTAAAAATTTTCTTCAAGAGAACTCTCACTCTCAAATATTTTCCTTATGGCAAAAATTTTATTTGAATTCACCCAAGATCCTCCTTTGGTCTTGGAGGTTCTTGCTTTTCATTGGACTCAAGACAAAATGTTTTTCATTTGAGAAAATAACCTTTGAAATATTTTTGAGAATGCACTATGGCTTTTGGAAAGTACTTTGCCACTTTCAACTATTCCTTCTTGCCATGGCATAAGTGCAAATCCTCTCTCCCAACCCTTTCCTCACCTTGGATCATGATTTGCATCAAACCCAGCAAGTTGAACCTCCCCATGTATTTATTTCCATTCAAATTCCATTCAAATATTTTTCTGCCTTCTATTCTACCTCTTGGAGATTTACAAAGGAACTCCTTTTTCTGTTTTGACTTTTACCACCAAACTTCTTTCCCCTCCTAGTCCTTTGAACCCTCAACCTAGAACCATGAAGATCCACTGGTATCCAGTTCAAAAATTTCAAACTAGATCAGCTGCAAGTTTGGACCAGATTTGCCAAATTTTGTGAAATTCATTCAAAACTTTCTCCAAAAATTCCAAGTAAATTCATGCAGCCCCTGGGTGCTTTGAGTGATCATCTCACCAAGTTACAGCTCCAGAAAAATTTATCTCTTTACCAAAACCTACTGTCGAACACCTGCAATGCTTGGTCACTGTCAAGTTTCAGTTAACTTCAGAGTTCAGTCAGTGCTCACTGTCGTTTTCTTCAGAGCCGGGCATCGATCTCGCCAGTACCCTCGCGTCGCCTTGCTCCTCGTCCTCGCCCACTTGTTCCTGCACCGCACGAGTGCCTGGCATCTTGCGGGCGTCGGCGACGAGCAGCAGAAGGTGCGCCGCCCCGTGACCGACGCCGGCGGTGGCTTTGCGGACGCCAGCGGGAGACACGGCGCCGCCAACTCCACCCAGCGCCGCCCAAACCACCGGAGCCCGCCGCGTGGCCGTCCACTCCCCCGAATGCGCTGCCGCTCTCGTCGTGAACGCCAGGGCGCGGAGCGCGCTCTCTGCTGCCGTTGAGCCCGTGCGGTCACCTCACCGTGGGCAGACGCCATTACGCCAGCTCCAGCTCCGTTTAGCTGCAAAACGAGTCCCGTAACATCCACTGATGCTGCTCGACCGCTCAAACCCTCTGCCAACCCACTGCTCCGCCGTAATCGCTCGCCGGAGATTCTCCATTCACGGCCACCCCGTCGATCTGCCTATAAATAGAGGCCCCGAGCTTCAACTCGAGCACCCACCAGCCCTACACTTCCCCTAGAGCACGCCCAGCCACTGGAAGAGCCGTGAGGGGGTCTCCTTCCTCGACTCCGGCCGCCGCGATCCGCCACGGGATCCAGCCCGATTCACCCCCGTGTGTGCTCCACAGCCCCCATTCTCTTGCCAGTAGCTTCTCCTTGCATCACCCGTTCTGACCCACGCCTCAATTCGTACTTTGCAGCCCTCCACCGGAGTTCCCCAACCTCACCCGAACCGCCGTCCGCCGGAGATAGTGTCGCCGTCGACGTGGTGCTCCCCGTTGGACGAGTCCACCACCCACCGACGCGGAAGAAGACACTGAAGCTCTTGGTACCCTCCGTTTCTCCTAACTCGCCGTGGTTCGACGACGGCGTCCATCGCCGTCTTCGGGCGCCGGCGAACTTTCAAACCTGACATGCGGGCCCCGCGTGTCAGCCTCTGTTTTATTTCCCCGAACCGGTTTCTGTTGGCGCCTTCGGGCAAAGTACGTCTTCTCTCTTGCGCTTGCGCATTTCCAAACGAACTGTTTTCTGTTTTCTCAGTTAAAACCCTGGAACTTTTCTGTTTCATTACAGATAAGTCCCTGGACAGAAACCTTTATAACTTTTTAATGAAAAGGTATTTGTGAGTGATTCTATTTCTGTCAATCTCCAAATTTTGTCTAGTTTTTTATGGGATTTATTTGAAAAATATTTGGCAAAGTTTCTGTGCATGTGTTGGTTTTCACGTTAGTACCCCGTTTCGTGATTGCCGTAGGTTCCGGGAGAGGGGACGGAGCCACGAACTTCGCCGAGCTAGACTCCGACTTCTCCGAACCAGGCAAGCATGTTTGAACATTTGATATGGCAGATGTTTTGCATGTTCATGTGAAAGTTTGTGCGTGGCATGTGAGTGTCGATAAATACCTCGTTGCTTGTAAGGCAACGACCCGGTTGTTCCGAAGTTGCGATGACCTCTGATGAGAGGTGGCCTAATCATGTAGTGACATGAAGGGCAGCAAGGTGGTACTGTTGTAGCATGCCAGCCTTGCGTCATCCGACTTTCTTCGACGTTAACGTGGTTGGAGCCACGTTATCGATCTTTTCCCGCATGTTCCAAAGTTGCGATGACCTCTGATGAGAGGTGGCCTAATCATGTGGTGACATGAAGGGCAGCAAGGTGGTACTGTTGTAGCATGCCAGCCATGTGTCATCCGACTTTTCCGACGTTAACATGGTTGGAGCCGTGTTATCGTCCCTTCCCCTTTCCGTGCTACCACATGTCTCATTGCCAGGATACGGTTTAGTAAGTTGGTAACCTCTTTCCGTGTACACACCAAACAGAGAGGCCGGGATGATGGTACCTTGGCCCAGGATTAAAGCCAGTCATTCGGTCAGGGGGCATGGGTGTTTCCGGTTGGGACCGAGAGGGGGGGCACCCCCTTATAGCGCGCGTATAGAAATTTGATCCCATGCTACGCGAGGTTGTAGCTTCCCCGACTTAGGGTTTTTCCTGAATGTTGCCGAGGGTGATCCCTGGCTTCGGATGGTTAAATTGGGTGTGTACTGGTTAGACGTGTTCCTTCCAGAACACCGTAGATGGAACTAGTCCCCGTGACTACCGAAATCCGTTGGCTGTGGTTAAGTACAAACTCTGCAGAGTCAATTCTTTCCAAATCATCGTATCCATGATCAGTAATGTAGACTTTATATCCAAATCTATCCGTGTGAAAACTTGCCCCCGGTGATCAAGCTCAAGTGGTAAATTCAATTTCATTGTTATTCCTGTGGATGGACTAACATTATATTTGTCTCGTGCTTGTCATAAATTATATTCCCGAACTATTGTATTGTTGTGTTACAATATAAGCCCTTTATGTGACGTCGCACAGACGTCCGACTGTGGCGTGTACTCGTTTCTCACTTTAAATATAAGCCCTTTATGCGATGTCGCTCAGACGTCCGACTGTGGCATGCACTGTCTTTACTTTCTGTTATAAGCCCTTTATGTGGTGTCGCCCCGACGCCCGACTGTGGCATTATTATTCTGCATTTTCCGCTCGAGGAGTCTTTCAGACACTCGTTTGGCACCTGTATTATTATTCCGCACTTTCCGCTCGAGGAGTCTTTCAGACACTCGTTTGGCACCTGTATTATTATTCCGCATTTTCCGCTCGAGGAGTCTTTCAGACACTCGTTTGGCACATGTATTATTATTCCGCATTGTCCTCTCGAGGAGTCTTTCAGACACTCGTTTGGCACCAGTATTACTATTCTGCAGTTTCTGCTCGAGGCGTCATTCAGACCCTCGCTTGGCACCCAGTATTTATTATCTCCATGTCTGATCGCACTGGTTAACTTATTCATGTGTTTCATGTTTGCATTTGTTATACCCTATGTCCGAACTGTCTTGCGAGTACTTTCATAGTACTCACCTGGCTTGTTGATTTGGCCAGATGTTGACGAAGGCGATTTCTTGGATGAAGAGTTTGATAGCGCGTCCGACGCCTAGAGGAGTCCTAGTCAGTCCTGCGCGATCCCGGATATTGGTCACTTGTATCGTTTACGCTTCCGCCACCCGCAATAAGTATTCTCGAGCCTCACTCCGACGCTCGAAGAGTTGTAGTATTCTGGAATCATGTCACTCGCTTCGCGATGATATTTCCACCACCGTTATTATCGTGTGTTAGAAGTTTGCCACCCTATCCGCCGTATTGTTTTATCGGCGTGCATGTAATAAATTCTTGGGTAGTCTCTGCTCAACTTTGTATTATATTTAGTACTCCTGGTATTTTTCTTCTGTGACCAATGTATTGTCTATCAGTGAGAAGGAATTCTTCCTCGCTGGTCCATAACAGGGATTGGTTTCTCAATAATTATTTTATTGAATAACCGGTCGTGACATGGAGACCAGTGGATCTTCATGGATCTTGGTTGAGGGTTCTAAGGACTAGCCAGGGAAATTTGTTTGGAGGCAAAACTCAAAGGAGAAATAGTGGTTCCTTTGTAAATCTCCAAGGGTCAAAATAGAGGACAAAAAAAGTTTTTGATAAGAAATAAATGGAAATAAAATCATGGGGAAGTTTAACTTGCTGGATTTGAAGTTTATCTTGACACAAAGAGGGGAGATGGCTTTTGGGAGGAGTTTTCAACTTAGATCATGGCAAGAGGAAATTTTGAAAGGGAAAAAAATCACTCCATAAGCCATAGGGCTATTTCAAAAAGAAAAGATTTTCAAAAACTTTTCCAATGAAAAACATTGGTGTGGAGTAAACATAAGATGAAAAACCTCCAAGACCAAAGGTCAAGTCTTGGATGAAACCAAACAAAATACTTTTCATAAAAAGAAAGTTTTTGAGAAGGAGAGTCCTTTCTAAAAAAAATTTAAATAACCTCCTTCAAATCAAGTAAAGATTTTGATAAGGGCAAATAAAAATTTTGGGTGTCACAACACCTACCCCCTTAGGAAAAATCTCGTCCCCGAGATTTCAGCTGATCCTCAAATAGATGTGGGTACTCTTCCTGAAGAAAATCCTCTCTTTCCCATGTTGCTTCATCCTTGGTGTGATTGCTCCATTGAACCTTGAAAAATTTAATCGTTTTCTGACGGGTCCTCCTTTCAGACTCTTCCAATATTTTTACTGGCCGCACTCTGTAGGTGAGGTCTGGTTGCACGTCAATGCTCTCATGCGATACATGCTTTTCCGGGTTGCTCACACATTTCCTCAACTGTGAGACGTGGAACACGTCGTGGACGTCTGACAGCTCTTTGGGTAGGTTTAGCTGGTAGGCTACTGTGCCTCTTCGTGCAACTACACAGAAGGGTCCAATAAATCTTGGGGCTAGCTTCCCTTTAATTTTGAACCGTTGCAGGCCCCTCATAGGGGACACTCGTAGGTACACATATTCACCGGGTTCAAAGCTGACCTCACGATGTTTTCGATCGTAATAGCTCTTTTGTCGGCTTTGAGCTGTCTTGAGTCGGTCCCTGATTTGTTTAACTTTCTCCTCGGCTTCCTTGAGCATGCCAGGGCCGAAGATACGACTGTCACCTGTCTCTGACCAGTTTAATGGGGTACGACATCTTCGTCCGTACAATGCTTCAAAAGGTGCCATTTGTAAGCTGGTTTGGTAACTGTTGTTGTATGCGAACTCAGCATATGGCAAGCTTTCCTCCCAACTGGTTCCATAGGTGAGAACACAGGCTCTTAGCATGTCCTCTAGGATTTGGTTCACGCGTTCAGTTTGTCCATCAGTCTGGGGGTGGTACGCTGTACTGAATGCCAGTTGAGTGCCTAGAGCTTGTTGTAAGTGATCCGAAAATTTTGAGACAAATTGAGTGCCCCGGTCGGATATTATAGTCTTTGGGACTCCATGCAGACAAACTATACGGGAGAGATAAAGCTTAGCAAGCTTCTGAGTGGAGTAGGTCGTCTTCATGGGAATGAAATGTGCTACCTTGGTTAGCCTATCCGTGATGACCCATATGGCATCATTTCCGCGTTGTGGTCGAGGTAGTCCGACGATAAAATCCATTCCAATTTTGTCCCATTTCCACTCGGGTATCCTGTTTGGCTGTAGAAGCCCTGCTGGTTTTTGGTGCTCGGCTTTAATACGTTGACATGAATCACAACACGCAATGAATGTTGCTATATCCCTCTTCATGTCGTGCCACCAAAAGCTTTCCTGAATGTCTTTGTACATTTTGGTTCCTCTAGGGTGGATTGAATATGGGCGGTGTGGCTTTCGGTTAGGATCTGCTGTTTGAGGTCCTCAATGATTGTTACGCGAAGTCTGTCCCCGTACCATAACACTCCCTCATTGTCAATGATGAACTCTGAAGCCTTGCCAAGGCTCATTATTCTCTTTATGCCTTCGATGCTGGAATGTCCATGCTGAGCCTTCTTAATTTGTTCCATTAGGGTGGGCTGTATCTCCAGATTTGATACGTTGCCCTCTGCGACTATCACCATGTTGAGTTTGGCGAACTCCTGCTGAATTTCAGGCCTCAAGTTCTGTAGACTGTCGTTGCCCGAGCTGGGGTTCCGACTAAGAGCGTCTGCCACTACATTTGCCTTCCTTGGATGGTAGTGAATGCCGACATCATAGTCCTTGACCAATTCCAACCAGCGTCGTTGTCGTAAATTTAGCTCTGGTTGCGTGAAAATATATTTAAGGCTTTTATGATCCGTATATATTTCACAACGATTTCCCAGCATAAAGTGCCTCCACTCTTTGAGTGCATGGATGACTGCTGCTAGTTCCAAGTCATGGGTAGGATAATTTTCTTCATGCTTTCGTAGTTGCCAGGAAGCATATGCGACAACTTTGCCGTCCTGCATCAATACGCACCCGAGGCCCTTCCGGGATGCGTCACAATACACTTCAAAACTTTTGTGTATGTCCGGCACAACCAAAACCGGTGCTGTTGTTAATTTCCTCTTGAGTTCTTGGAAGATTTTCTCGCACGCTTCAGTCCATACAAATTTCTTGTCTTTCTTGAGTAACTGTGTCATTGGTTTGGCCACGGTGGAGAATCCCTCAATGAACCTTCGGTAATATCCGGCCATTCCTAGGAAACATCGTACATCTGTTACGTTGGTTGGCGGTTTCCCGCCAAGTACGGCCTTGACTTTCTCTGGGTCTACTGCAACACCTTCTTGGGTTAAAACATGGCCTAGAAAACCAACCTGTCTTAACCAAAATTCAAATTTGCTGAATTTGGCGTACAATTGATGTTTCCTTAATTCTCCCAATACAATTCTGAGATGTTCAGCATGTTCTTCTGGTGTCCTTGAGTATACCAGAATATCATCAATGAACACCACAAGAAATTTGTCCATAAATTTCATAAACACTTTGTTCATGAGGTGGACGAAATATGCGGGGGCATTTGTCAGTCCAAACGGCATTACTGTGAACTCATATAATCCGTATCTGGAGGTGAATGCTGTCTTAGGTATATCTTCTGTCCGTACCTTTAATTGATGATACCCCGATCTTAAATCAATTTTTGAGAACACCTTGGCTTGTGCGAGCTGGTCAAATAAATCATTTATCCGTCGCATCGGATATTTGTCTTGATGGTGACCATGTTGAGTGCTCGATAGTCTATACACAATCTCAGTGTCCCATCCTTTTTCTTGGCGAATAATACTGGTGAACCCCAAGGTGAGGAGCTGGCTCGTATAAATCCTTTGTCTAGTAATTCTTTTATTTGCTTCTTTAATTCTACCAACTCGGAGGGTGTCATTCTATAAGGTTTCTTGTAAATGGGGGTGGTGCCAGGTGCTAGTTCAATGCTGAACTCTATCTCTCGGTCTGGTGGCATGCCTGGTAGTTCTTCGGGAAATACGTCGGGAAACTCGCACACCACTGGAACTTTTCTCAATTCTGAAATGTCTACCTTGTTCAACTTTGGTTTCCGTGACTATGGTTTCTTTTGAGCCGCGACATTTATTGTCTTGCCGTGATGGTGAGTGAGGATTACAGTCCGATTGAAGCAGTCGATAAATCCCTTGTTGGTGGTTAACCAGTCCATTCCTAGGATAACATCCAGTCCTTTATTTTCCAACACGATGAGATTCGCCTGAAACTTTAGTCTTTCAAACTCAATAATCACACCTTGGCAGTAACTCTGAGTGATCTGATTATTCCCGGGGGACATGATGATCATGGACTTTTTCAAAGGAAGTATCAGAAAACCATGTTGCAAAACAAAACTCTTCGAAATGAATGAGTGAGAAGCTCCAGAATCAAAAAAAACCGTGGCAGGTATTGTGTTGACAGGGAACGTACCGAGCATGATATCTGGGGCATTATGTGCTTCCTCCTTGGTCACATGGTTCAGGTGACCCTTCTTGTGATTGTTGTTGGGGTTGAAATTGTTACGCTTGGGGGCTGGATTATTTCCACCATTGTTCGGCTTGGGGGCCGAGTTCCTCGGTTTTGGGCATTGTTTGGCATAGTACCCTTCCTCTCCACAAGCATAGCAAGTGACACCTGGGCGGTATGTAAAGTCCTTGTCCCTTGAATGGAAATGTTTGGTTGGCCTTAGAGCAGTGGTCGTGGAATTTCTCGCTTCATTCCTCTGAATATCAGTCTTGCTCCGGTTGCTGCGAGCATGAGCCGTCTTGTCCATTTTTCGCTTGTGAATATCCTCCAGGCTGCGGCGCTCATTCTCCAATGTAATAGCCTTGTCAACCAGAGTTTTGAAATCGGGAAAAGTGTGTACGACCAGTTGGCATCTTAGTGCTGGTGCGAGGCCGTCCAAATTTTTTTTCCATCCTTTTATTCTCAGTCATATGCTCATTGTAGGCATAACGAGATAGTTGAGTAAACTGACTGTTGTATTCAGTCACTATCATGCCTCTCTGCTTGAGGTCATCAAACTCCCTCTTCTTGATCTTTATAATGCTCCTGGGGATGTGCGCCCCATGAAAACCTTCCTTAAACTCTTCCCAGGTGATGTTATGTTCACTGGGGTGCATGTGTAGGAAATTTTCCCACCATGCTGCAGCTGCTCCAGTGAGGTAGTGCGGTGCATAAAGCACCTTCTCACGATCTGAGCATTGTGCAATAATCAACTTCCTTTCGATGTCTCGAAGCCAATCATCGGCCTCAAGTGGTCTATCTGTGTGAGCGAACATTGGAGGACGTGTCTTCTGTAGTTCAGACAACTTGGAATGCTGTTGGTATGGCTCACGGTGATTTCCCATATTGATAACGTGATTCATCATTTCTTGGTGCTGCTGCTGGCTTTGTTCGAAAAGGCGGCATACTTGAGATAATGCTGCCTCGTTGTCCTGCTGACTAGACTGCCCCTGTGTGAAGTTGTTGCTTGTCTGGGTCCCATAAACTTCTTCCGGTGGATTTGGCATGGAACGAGTCCAGGGACGAGACATTTTCCACTCTGGGGTATTATTTTTCAAAACTCATGAGAAGAACTGTGTGGCACAAGGAAATTTTTTGCAAAGGCAAAAATTTAAAAGACCTCAAGATTTTTGAAAAAAAAATACTTGATTGCGCACGGAGAAGGACTGCTCAGTACATATCTTACACGCGATTCGTAATTATACAATACATCACTCAGGATGCGCGTACACATTCCTGACATGTTATTTAGGCTAGTGCACTTCTCCGAGTTCCTACATGATGCGCACACAAACTACTTCTCACCAAACCTATGTACATATAAACATATCATACAAGCGGGTACATCACACGGCTGCTAGGCGCACTCAGTTGGAGATGGTGAAAACTTCCTTCTGCCTGCCGAGTGTAAGACCCAGAGGTGCAGGAGACTCCACCTCCTCCTCCTCCCTAATAGGCTCCAGGCACGTAGCACTGCGCTGAGGAGTAGGTGCGGGTGCTGTCGGTGGTGCAGCTCTGACTGAAGTAGGAGCAATGACCTGGTCAAACTCCTCAGTGGTAGGCAGACGGTGAGCGGTGGCTAAAATGGCAGGTGTATAGGATGCCGAGGACGAGACGAAAGTCAGTGGCGGTGCCATGTGGAGAAGCTCCCTCTTGTTGGCAGAACAGCCCTGAACTGAGTCCATACGGGCAGCCACAAGATCGTCCATGAGGTTGTCGAAAGCTGCCTCCAGAGCCTTGAGATACTCAACTAGCATCTCGATAGCTTCATCTCTCTCTCTC
This sequence comes from Triticum aestivum, assembly GCF_018294505.1. NCBI lineage: Eukaryota > Viridiplantae > Streptophyta > Magnoliopsida > Poales > Poaceae > Triticum > Triticum aestivum. Next base: position 302,333,079 of record NC_057814.1, on the reverse strand, counting down.
CCCTATGGCAGGCGAATGCATAGTGACAAGTATATGGCACATGGCATGGGAGGTAGCGGTAGCGACGAGTCTTCATCGTAGGAAGAACACCCCGAAGACAAGCTATCGCCTCACGGGCGGCCATCTGCATGGCATGCCTCTCCGTAGGCATGGCTCTCCCCACAAAACGGAAGTGGCGAGACGCAGAACGTCCTCCCTTGAATTGCACCACGGCCTGGTGCATAGACAAGTCGTCGCTGAGCTTGTGCTGGTAAAGCGTGAACTCTGGACGAGTCGCAGGCCTGATCGTGAGCTTGGTGATGGAGACGAGAAGTTTGACAAACCCCTCGGGCACATTAGTGAACACCCGTGTCTCGCAGTCATTGCCAGCCATCTGCAAAAGTAGGAAAAAATTCTGAGTAGTCAAATCATAAATTTATGATGACCAACAGAAAATAGCTACATTTGCAAAATGCTGAACAAGCACTAAAAACGCTAATAACCGATTAGCGATCGCACCTAGTGGCTTCCTACAGTCAGCCTGGCTCTGATACCAAGTTTGTCATGACCGGTTTTCCAATAAAACATTTATTGAGGAACCGATCCCTTTAACGGACCAGTAGAGAAGAATCCTTCTTACTGGTAGACAAATTCTTGATTACAGAAATATCCCGGAGTACTAAATATAATACAAGGTTGAGCAGAGGCTGCTCAACAATTTATTACAAAAATGCCGATATTATACATAAAGGCGGATATGACACAAGGGGTGTGGTGGCATAACTACTGACTCGTAATAAAGGTGGTGGTGGATATGTCACGGTGAAGTGGGTGACATGACTCCTAAATCTTACAGCTCATCGAGCGTCGGAGTGAGGCTCGAGGACTCTTATTTGGGTGGCGGAAGCGTATAAAATACAAGTGACCAAATCCAGGATCGCACGGGACTGACTGGGACTCCTCTAGGCACCGGACTCGCTATCAAGCTCATCATCCATGAGATCGCCTTTGTCAACATTTGGCCAAATCAACAAGCCAGGTGAGTACTATGAAAGTACTCGCAAGACAGTTTGGACATAAGATATAACAAATCCAAACATGATGCATATGATCAGATTAATAATTGCGCACTCAGATAATAAAATAGCAATGCGTGGGAAAATAAAAAGGAAGTCGGGCGGTAGTCCTCCCGAAATCCCAATGTAATACCGAAGGCCAATCGAGTGTCTGAAATGACTCCTCGAAAGGGTACAATTAAATTAGCAATGCCGCAGTCGGGCGTCAGGGCGACACCACATAAAGGGCTTATAATGGAATATAAACGACAGTGCGTGCCACAGTCGGACGTCTGAGCGACAGCACATAAAGGGCTTATATCAAAAGTAAATACGAGAGTGCCACAGCCGGACGTCTGAGCGACATCACATAAAGGGCTTATATCAAAAGTAAATAACGCGAGTGCCACAGTCGGACGTCTGAGCGACATCACATAAAGGGCTTATATCAAAAGTAAATAACGAGAGTGCCACAGTCGGACGTCTGAGCGACATCACATAAATGGCTTATTTCAAAAGTAAATAACGCGAGTGCCACAGTCGGACGTCTAAGCGACATCACATAAAGGGCTTATATCAAAAGTAAATAACCTGAGTGCCACAGTCGGACGTCTGAGCGACATCACATAAAGGGCTTATATCAAAAGTAAATAACGAGAGTGCCACAGTTGGACGTCTGAGCGACATCACATAAAGGGCTTATATTTCATAACTTAATATTCCAGTAGCTCATGAAGTTAAATCATTTCAAGGAAATACTCAGGTACGAAATAATAAAATGGTTAGTCCATCCACAGGAATAACATTCGACCGGGTTTACCACTCAAACTCGTTCACCGGGGATTTCCACGGATACTGACACAGGGACTGACACTGAGACTGATATGGATACTGTTTGGATACATTGACCTAGGTCCTCAACCATGGACACGGTGACTCGGAAGGTTTTGACTCAGCAGAGTTTGTACTCTTGACCACAGCCAACAGATTTCAGTAGTCACAAGGGACTAGTTCCGTTTACGGTATTTTAGGAGAAACATATCTAACCAGTACACACCCATTCCACATTCCGTTGCCAGGAATCACCCCAAGCAACGTTCAAGAAAAACTTTGAGACGGGGAGGCTACAACCTCGCGAAGCATGGGATCAAATTTATACCGCGCGTTCTAAGGGGTGCCCCCCTCTCAGTCCCAACCGGAAACACCCATGCCCCCTGACTGGATGACTGGCTTTAATCCAGGGCCATGGAACCCTCATCCCGGCCCCTCTATTTGGTGTGTACAAGGAAAGAGGTTTGCAACTTACTAAACCGTATTCTTTGCAGAAAACATGTGGCAGCACGAAAAGGGGACGAACGGTAACGTGGCTCGGCCCACGTTAACGTCGGAGTTTGTCGGATGACATAAAACTGGCATGCTACAAGAATACCATCTTACTACCTCTCATGTCAACACATGATCAGGTCATCTCTCAACAAAAGATCACAGTATACTTCGAAGCACACGGTTAGTTGCCTGCATGCAACGTAACACTCACCGATGCCCATATGCCATGCACAAACTATTCAAGCAAACATGCAAAACACCCACCATATCAAAGGTTCAAACATGCTTGCCTGGTTCGGAGAAGTCGGAGTCTAGCTCGGCGAAGTTCGCGGCTCCGTCACCTCTTCCGGAATCTACGGTATAAAGGAACCGTATACTAACGTGAATACCGTTGCGTGTATAAAAATTGTTCCAAATTTTTTCCAAATAAATACTATAAAAACTAGACAAAAATATAAGACTGACAAAAAAAGAATCAATCAAAAAGCATCTTTTGTTTAAAAGATATAAGGGTTTTAGTCCAAGCTAATCTGTGATGAAATAGAAAAGATCCAGGGAGTTGTTTGAAAAAGCAGAAAACGCTTCGGTATGAAATACGTCAGCCCAGAGAGAAAACACATTTTGCCCGAAGGCGCTTTCAGAAATCGGTTCGAAGGGAAAAGAAAGAGAGGCTGACGGGGGGGTCCCACCCGTCAGGTTTAAACTCTAAACAGAGCTCGCCGGCGCCCGAAGGTTGCGGTGGTCGCCGGCGTTGATCCATGGCGAGGTAGGGTGATCGGAGGGTACCGACGGGTTTAGGGTGTCCTTCCGCTTTAGTGGGTGGTGGACTTGGCCGTCGGTGAGCACCACGTCGACGGCGACCCTATCTCCGGTGGACGGTGGTTCGGGCGAGGGTGGAGCTCTCCGGTGGGTGTTGTAAACTTCAAATTGGTGCGCGGGTCAGAGATGTGGATGCACTAGGAGACTACTGGCATGAGCTGAGAGGCAGGGGTGCACGCACGGGAGTGAATCGTGCTGGATGCCGAAGCAGCCGGAGTTGGGGAAGAAGACTCCCTCGGGGTCTGCCCAGTGGCTTGGCGTGGTACTTGTGAGGTGTAGGGATGGTGCGTGTTCGAGTTCGAGCTCGGGACCTCCTTTTATAGGCAATCCGAGGAGGTGGCCGTGAACGGGATAACGCCGGCGAGCAATTACGGCAAGGCAGAGGTCGGGCAGGAGCTTTAGGCGGTTGGGCATCATCGTGGTGGTCCACCGGCACCGTTTCTCTGCTCAAACCACAGTCGGACTTGTGTAATACACTGGCCCTCAACGGAACGGCCGTACGAGCACGACGGCGGCTGGGAGTGCGCTCCATGCCTCCTAGTTCACGACGACGGCTCTGCGGCGCGCACAGAGGAGGGGACGGCCATGCAGTGGCCTCTGGTGGCTTGGGCGGTGCTGGACGGCGCCGTCCCACGCTGCGCCTCTCTGGCAGCCGCAGCGGGCGCTGCTGCCGCCGTGCATGGGGCGCTGCGCCTCGGCCAGCTCGCCGCCGTCGTCCGCAAGTGTCCAGGCGATCGTGCGGTGCAGGGATAAGAAGGAGGAACAGGGCACAAGGTGCCACTGCGGCTACTGGCGAGATTGAGGTAGGTTTCTGAAGAAAACGACACCTGCTACTGAAACTGTTCTCTGATTTTTCTGAACTTCGACAGTAATAGTGCCCTCCAGGTGTTCGACGATATGATTTGGGCACGAGGAAGATATTTATGGAGCTGGGGCTTGGTGAGGTAACCCCTTGATGCATCCAGAGGCTGCCTGAATTTTCTCAGATTTTTAGGAGGAGAAAACAATTGAATTTCATCAAATTTGACAAATATGGCCCCAAACTTGCAGCAAGCTCATTTTGAAAATTTTGAACTGGAGACCAGTGGATCTTCATGGATCTTGGTTGAGGGTTCTAAGGACTAGCCAGGGAAATTTGTTTGGAGGCAAAACTCAAAGGAGAAATAGTGGTTCCTTTGTAAATCTCCAAGGGTCAAAATAGAGGACAGAAAAAGTTTTTGATAAGAAATAAATGGAAATAAAATCATGGGGAAGTTTAACTTGCTGGATTTGAAGTTTATCTTGACACAAAGAGGGGAGATGGCTTTTGGGAGGAGTTTTTAACTTAGATCATGGCAAGAGGAAATTTTGAAAGGGAAAAAATCACTCCATAAGCCATAGGGCTATTTCAAAAAGAAAAGATTTTCAAAAAAAATTCCAATGAAAAACATTGGTGTTGAGTAAACATAAGATGAAAAACCTCCAAGACCAAAGGTCAAGTCTTGGATGAAACCAAACAAAATACTTGTCATAAAAAGAAAGTTTTTGAGAAGGAGAGTCCTTTCTAAAAAAAATTAAATAACCTCCTTCAAATCAAATAAAGATTTTGATAAGGCCAAATAAAAAAATTTTGGTGTCACACAATGCTTGAGATTTGATAGCAGTGCGTGGCACGTATTTCAGACCATGAGGCCCAAGTTCTATAGCCCACTTAGCCACTCATCCTGTGGCTTCTCTGTTTTGGATGATATCTCCTAGGGGAGCAGAACTAACCATGGTGATAGGGTGACCCTGGAAATAATGCTTAAGCTTCCGGCTTGCCATGCATACCCCATAAACAAGCTTCTGCCAATGTGGATACCGTTGTTTGGACTCAATGAGTACTTCGGTGACATAGTAAACCGGCCGCTGAACCAGATACTCCTTATCCGCTTCCTTACGCTCCACCACCACAGCCACACTGACGGCTCGTGTGTTAGCGGCTACATACAGCAATAAGGGCTTCTTGACAACAGGAGCAGCAAGGACTGGGGGCTCAGCCAGCTGTCTCTTCAAATCCTCAAATGCAGCATTAGCTGCATCATTCCAGAGAAAGTTGTCTGTTTTCTTCATCAACTGGTACAGTGGCATGGCCTTTTCTCCTAACCAGCTTATAAACCGGCTCAAAGCAGCGATGCGGCCCGCCAGACGCTGGACGTCGTTTATGCACGCCGGCTTAGCTAGAGAGGTGATTGCTTTGATGGGGTTAGCTTCGATGCCTCTATGAGAAACCAGAAAACCCAAGAGCTTGCCTGCGGGAACACCAAAAACACACTTGGCCGGGTTAAGCATCATCTTGTAAACTCGGAGATTATCAAAGGTTTGTCTAAGATCATCTACCAAGGTCTCCTTCTCCCTGGATTTAACCACGATATCATCCACATAGGCATGAACATTGCGCCCAATCTAGTTATGAAGACAATTCTGCACACAACGCTGATAAGTCGCCTGTGCAATCTTGAGCCCAAAAGGCATAGATACATAACAGAAGCCTCCAAAGGGAGTGATGAACGCCGTCTTCTCCTGGTCCTTAACTGCCATTTTAATCTGATGGTATCCAGAATAAGCATCCAAAAAACATAAGCGCTCACAACCCGCCGTAGCATCAATAATCTGATCAATACGGGGGAGAGCAAAAGGATTAGCCGAACAATCCTTGTTTAAATCCGTGTAATCCACACACATCCGCCAGGTGCCGTTCTTCTTGAGCACGAGCACCGGGTTAGCTAACCATTTTGGATGAAAGACTTCAACAATAAACCCGGCCGCCAAGAGCCGGGCTACCTCCTCACCAATGGCTTTCCGCCTCTCCTCATTAAACCGCCGGAGGAATTGCCTGACCGGCTTAAACTTCGGATCAATATTGAGAGTGTGCTCAGCGAGTTCTCTAGGTACACCCGGCATGTCAGAAGGTTTCCACGCAAAGATGTCCCCGTTCTTACGGATAAACTCGATGAGCGCGCCTTCCTATTTCGGATCCAGATTGGCACTGATGCGGAACTGCTGAGATGAGTCGCCTGGAACAAAGTCAACAAATTTAGTCTCATCAGCGGACTTAAATTTCATTGCCGGCTCATGCTCCGTGGTTGGCTTTTTAAAGACGTCATATCTGCCGGGTCAACATTGTCCTTGTAAAACTTCAACTCCTCTGTTGCACAAACAGATTCTGCGTAAGCCGCGTCACCTTCCTCACACTCCAAGGCTATCTTTCGGCTGCCATGAACCATAATGGTCCCATTGTGACCCGGCATCTGGAGCTGCAGATACACGTAACACGGTCGTGCCATGAACTTGGCGTAAGCCGGCCGCTCAAACAAGGCATGGTACGGGCTTCTTATCTTGACCACCTCAAAGGTTAGTTTTTCCGCCCTGTGGTTGTACTCATCTCCAAAGGCCACTTCCAGCTCGATCTTACCGACCGGATATGCCGACTTGCCGGGCACCACGCCATGGAAAACAGTATTGGACTGGCTGAGGTTTTTCTCAGTTAACCCCATACGACGGAAGGTCTCATAATAGAGGATGTTGATGCTGCTGCCTCCATCCATGAGCACTTTAGTGAATTTATACCCCCCAACCTGAGGAGCCACCACCAAGGCCAGGTGACCCGGATTATCAACCCGGGGAGGATGATCTTCTCCACACAATAGGCTGCTCAGACCATCTTAAATAGCGTGGAACCGTCGACTCAACAGCATTCACAGCTCTTTTATGGAGCTTCCGCTCTCGTTTGCAGAGACTGGTAGTAAATACGTGATACTGCCCGCCATTGAGCTACTTTGGATTAGTCTGGTATCCCCCCTGCTGCTGCTGATGACCCTGGCCGGACTGCTGATTAAAGCCCCCTTGAACATTCTGAGAATTGGAATTTGAACCGCCGCCCGGGCCATGAAAGCCGCCAGCGCCTGAGCCGCCGCCCGGGCCACTATTGCCATTGAAAGCATTGGAATTTTTAAAGGCCTTCATGATTGCGCAGTCCTTCCATAGATGAGTGGCCGGCTTTTCCCTAGAGCCATGCCTTGGGCAAGGCTCATTCAACAATTGTTCAAGCGTCGGGCCTTACCCGCCGGCTCGGGGAGGTGGTCTCCCCTTGCGCCGGTGGTTGTTACCCTGTGAATTGGCGTTGGCCACAAATTCCGTACTGCCATCAGCCTTACGCTTGTTACCTCCTTCGTTCGCCGGGTTATGCTGGGGGCCCTTGCCATTGCCATTCCGTTTTCCCTTCCCTGTCCTTTCATCGTCCGACGTGGGATCCTTGGTACTATCAGAGTCGGCGTACTTGACCAGAGCCGCCATCAGCGTACCCATATCATTGCAATCGCGCTTGAGCCGCCCGAGCTTCATCTTCAGGGGCGCAAAATGACAATTCTGCTCTAACATTAAGACTGCAGAGCCGGCATCCATCTTATCAGATGAATGTATTATCTCTTTGACCCGGCGAACCCAATGGGTTGTAGACTCACCCTCCTGCTGCTTACAGTTAGTCAAATCCACAATTGACATAGACTGCCTACATGTATCTTTGAAGTTTTGGATGAACCGGGCTTTTAGCTCAGCCCAAGACCCGATAGAGTTCGGTGGCAGTCCTTTCAACCAAGTGCGGGCAGTCCCATCTAACATCATGGTGAAGTACTTGGCCATTGCCGCTTCACTAACCTCCAGCAACTCCATAGCCATCTCGTAACTCTCGATCGATGCTCCGGGTTGTAAATCAGCCGTGTAATTAGGTACCTTCCTAGGCCCTTTGAAATCCTTGGGCAGACGTTCATTACGGAGAGCCGGCACCAGACAAGGAACACCTCCAGTCCTCGTAGGTATACCCGCGTCGATGGAAGCCGTCAGATAAGCCGGGAGTGGCTGGTAAGCCGTCAACTGAACCGCCTGCTCCGCCTCTTGTCGTGCTCTGTCTTGGTCTACCACGTTAAAAGTTCCATTATGAGCCGGGCCGTGTCCTGGAGGCAAGTCACGGCATCGGACATTGCTAGAGCCGGTCGCTGAGACCATGTGTCTGCTATAACTCGGGCTCCGGCCTGGACGAGGGGTTGAATGAATCCTGTCCCGGCTATATGAATATGCCTCCTGTTCCGCCAGAGCCGTCTGAAGGAGTTCTCTGACCCGGCGGGTTTCAACCGTCGTCGGAGAGTCACCATCGATTGGGAGAGCCACCAGTCGCGCCGCCGCAGTGACCATGTTTTCCAACGGGTTGGCATAATGACCCGGTGGTATTGGCACGTACTGAGGCGGGGCAGCGTTCACCCGGGGAGGCCCCATCACTTGGGGCTGAATTGACGTTCCAGCCACGGGCGCCGTGATCTCTGGCGGGTTACTGGGCCCTGCACCAGGCGTGTTGAAGAGGTTTCGCGGATCGTAAACCGGAGGGAGTCGAGATTGGGCCTTTTGATACCTCCTTCTAATGACCTCATTGGACGCGTTCTTATCCATCGTGAGCCGGAAAGACTGTGCCTGAATCAGCTGAGTCTGAGCGTCGAGAGCCGCCCTCTCTACAGCCATCCTGATCCCTTCCGCCGCCAGATCCTCCTTGGCTTTTGCTAGATCCAACTTTAACTGTGCCACCTCCGCGTCATGCTGAGCTTGATCTGCTGGGGCGACCGTAGCGGTTAACAGGGCCATCATCTTGTCTATGAGATCCATCAGCACCTGAGCCGGCGAGGGCACAAGGCTTCCTGCCCCGGCGGCGGGGTTTTCAACAGGTTGCGCGCCAGCCATGAAGATTCCAACTGGGCTCGGCGGCTCAAAGGGGTCTGGAATACTGTCGCCATCGGAACAACCCCTGAGCCTGCCATCTTGAAGTTGCTATAACGAGTCGGTCTCCTTTGTGGATGACTCGCCGTCAGAGCGAGCGGCCGTCTCCTCGCCAGGTCCAGATCTTTCAGAGAGTCCTCCATGGACGCATCCCACGAAAGCATGCTTCAAGGCAGGAAGAGTTCGGGCGGGCCGTGCACGCTGAGCCGTCTCGATGAGATCGGCGCAGAGGTCCGGCTCAAGGCCTGGCTCACCAATCTTGCCAATAAAGACATGGATTCCGCCGAAGGGGACCCGGTACCTGTGCTCGATTGAGCCGGCGTCGGGGCCCCAGTTTGCATCGTCGATGTAGAGCTTGCCGCGACGACTCTTGGTCATCCGGCCCACAGCGTATCCCTTGAGCCCTTCGAAGCTGCCCTTCAAGAACTCAAATCCACCGTGCTCTGGCCCCACGGTGGGCGCCAACTGTCGTGGAATTGTCACGGCAGATGTCCTCATGCAAGGACTTAGTCGTGGAGCCATCGCAGCTAGAAACCTTAAAGGGGTTAAGCGGGACAAGGAACACGAGGGTTATACTGGTTCGGCCCCCTACGGTGAAGGTAAAAGCCTACGTCCAGTTGAGGTGGTATTACTTAGGGTTTTGATGACCAGGGAACTTAATCGCTATGCCTGGCTCTTGATGTGTTGTCTCTCGTCCTGAACCGCCGCCGGGTCATCCCGTTATATAGGGAGGTTGACGCCCCGCGGCTCTCAGAATCCCGGCCGGCTTATAACAGTATCCGGCTCGGACTCTTAACTACTCTTGCCTTGCATTACAAGTCTTGCCATAATGGCGGATTATCACTACGGGCCTTAAGCCGCCTCCGAGTCTTAAGCCCATTATTGATCCGCCATCCTCAAGCTTGGTACTGGGCTTCACGTGATGATTATTATGACGTAACCCGGCCCCTCCTGGGAGGGTAACTCTAATGGTTATATCCTCAAAATCACTTCTATCTTTGCTTTTCTAGTTGTTCATTCTATTGCTATGCTGCGCTACCTACCACTTGCTATATCATGCCTCCCATATTTCCATGTCAAGCCTCTAACCATCCTTTCCTAGCAAACCGTTGTTTGGCTAAGTTACCGCTTTTGCGTAGCCCTTCTTATAGCGTTCCTAGTTGCAGGTGAAGTCGAAGTTGGTTCCATATTTGTTGAGGATATAACCATTAGAGTCACCCGCCCAGGAGGGGCCGGGTTATGTCATAATGATCATCACGTGAAGCCCAGTGCCAAGCTTGAGGATGGTGGTTCAGTAATGGGCTTAAGACCCGGAGGCGGCTTAAGGCCCGTAGTGATAAACCGCCGTTATGGCAAAACTTGTAGTGTAAGGCAAGAATAGTTAAGAGTCCGAGCAGGACACTGTTATAAGCCGGCTGGGACTCTGATAGCCGCTGGGCATGAACCTCTCTATATAAAGGGACGACCCGGCGGCGGTTCAGGACAAGTAAGATCAGATCGGTAGCCAAGCAGAGCGGTTTAGCTCCTGGTCATCGAAACCCTAAGTAATAGCACCTCAACTGGACGTAGGCTTTTACCTTCACCGTAAGGGGCCGAACTAGTATAATCCTCGTGTCCTTTGTCCCGTTTAACCCCTTTAAGCTTCCTAGCTGCGATGGCTCCACGACTAAGTCCTTGCACGAGGACATCTGCCATGACAATTCCACGATAGTTGGCGCCCACCGTGGGGCCAGCGCACGGTGGATTTGAGTTCTTGAAGGGCAGCTTCGAAGGGCTCAAGGGATACGCTATGGGCCAGATGACCAAGAGTCGTCGCGGCAAGTTCTACATCAACGATGCAGGCTGGGGCCCCGATGCCGGCTCAATCGAGTACGGGTACCGGGTCCCCTTTGGCGGAATTCATGTTTTCATTGGAAAGATTGGCGAGCCGGGCCCTGAGCCGGACCTCTGCACCGACTCCATCGAGACGGCTCAGCGTGCAAGACCTGCCCGGACTCTGCCTGCTTTGAAGCGTGCTTTCGTGGGATGCGTCCACGGAGGACTCTCCGAAGGATCTGATCTGGCGATGAGACGGCCGCTCGCTCTGACTGCGGGTCGTCCACAGACGAGACCAACTCGTTATATCAACTTCAAGATGGCAGGCTCAGGGGTGGTTCCAATGGCGACAGTATTCCGGACCCCTTTGAGCCACCCAGCCAGGTTGGGATCTTCATGGCCGGCGCACAACCTGTTCAAAACCCCGCACTCGCCGGCTCAGGCGCTGATGGATCTCACAGATAAGATGACAGCCCTGTTAACTGCTACGGTCGTCCCAGCGGATCAAGCTCAGCATGATGCGGAGGTGGCACAGTTAAAGCTGGATATAGCAAAAGCCAAGGAAGACCTAGCAGCGGAAGGGATCAGGATGGCTGCAGAACGGGCGGCTCTCGACGCCCAGACTCAGCTGATTCAGGCGCAGTCTTTCCGGCTAACGATGGATCAGAACGCATCCAATGAGATCATGAGAAGGAGGCATCAGAAGGCTCAATCTCGACTCCCTCCGGTTTACGATCCTCGAAACCTTTTCAACACGCCTGGTGCAGGGCCCAGTAACCCGCCAGAGATCATGGCACCCGGGGCTGGAACGCCGCTTCAGCCGCAAGTGATGGGGCCTCCCCGTGTGAACACTGCCCCACCTCAGTACGTACCAATACCACCGGGTCATTATGCCAACCCGTTGGAAAACATGGTCGCCGCGGCGGCGCGACTGGCGGCTCTCCCAATCGATGGTGACTCTCCAACGGCGGTCGAAACCCGCCGGGTCAGAGAACTTCTTAAGACGGCTCTGGCGCAACAGGAGGCATATTCATATAGCCGGGACAGGATTCACTCAACCCCTCGTCCAGGCCGGAGCCCAAGTTATAGCAGACACATGGTCCGAGCGACCGGCTCAAGCAACGTCCGGCGCCATGACTTGCCAGCGGGCCACGGCCCGGCTCATAACGAAGCCTATAACACAGTAGACCAAGACAGAGCATGACAAGAGGCGGAGCAGGCGCCTCAGTTAACGGCTTACCAGCCCCTCCCGGTTTATCCGACGGCTTCTATAGGGGCGGGTATACCTACGAGGGCCGGAGGTGTCCCTTGTCTGGTGCCGGCTCTCCGTAATGAACGTCTGCCCAAGGATTTCAAAGGACCTAGGAAGGTGCCTAATTATACGGCTGATTTACAACCTGGAGCATGGATCGAGAGCTACGAGATGGCTAGGGAGTTGCTAGAGGTCAGCGAAGCGGCAATGGCCAAATACTTCACCATGATGTTGGATGGAACTGCCCTTACTTGGTTGAAAGGACTGCCACCTAATTCTATCGGGTCATGGGCAGAGCTAAAAGTCTGGTTCATCCAAAACTTCAAAGATACATGTAGGCAATCTATGTCAATTGTGGATTTGACTAACTGCAAGCAGCAGGAGGGTGAGTCTAAAACCCATTGGGTTCGCCGGGTCAAAGAGATAATACATTCATCTGATAAGATGGATGCCGGCTCTACAATCTTAATGTTGGAGCAGAATTGTCGTTTTGCACCCCTGAAGATGAAGCTCGGGCGGCTCAAGCGCGATTGCAATGATGTGGGTACGCTGATGGCGGCTCTGGTCAAGTACGCCAACTCTGATAGTACCAAGGTTCCCGCGTCGGATGATGAAAGGACAGGGAAGGGAAAACGGAATGGTAATGGCAAGGGCCCTCAGCATAACCCGGCGAACCAGGGGGTAACAAGCGTAAGGCTGGTGGCAGTATGGAGTTTGTGGCCAACTCCAATTCACAGGGTAACAACCACCGACGTAAGGAGAGACCACCTCCCCGAGCCGGCGGGTCAGGCCCGATGCTTGAGCAGTTGTTGAGTGAGCCTTGTCCAAGGCATGGCTCTAGGGAGAAGATGGCCACTCATCTATGGAAGGACTGTGCAATCATGAAGGCCTTCAAAAATTCCAATGCTTTTAATGGCAACAATGGCCCGGGCGGCGGCTCAGGCGCCGGCGGTTTTCACGGCCCGGGCGGCGGCTCAAATCCCAATTCTCAGAATTTCCAAGGGGGTTTTAATCAGCAATCTGGCCAGGGTAATCAGCAGCAGCAGCAGGGGGGTACCAGACCAATCTAAAGCAGCTCAACGGTGGAGAGTATCATGTGTTCACTACCAGCCTGTGCAAGCGAGATCAGAAGCTTCATAAGAGGGCTGTAAATGCTATTGAGCCGGCGATTCCCCGCTATTTAAGATGGTCTGAGCAGCCTATCATATGGAGTATGGAAGATCACCCTCCCCGGGTCGATAATCCGGGTCACCTGGCCTTGGTGGTGGCCCCTCAGGTTGGGGGATATAAATTCACTAAAGTGCTCATGGACGGAGGCATCAGCATCAACATCCTCTATTACGAGACCTTCCGTCGTATGGGTTTAACTGATAAGAACCTCAGCCAGTCCAATACTGTTTTCCATGGGGTGGTACCCAGTAAGTCGGCGTATCCAGTCGGTAAGATCGAGCTGGAAGTAGCCTTTGTAGATGAGTACAACTACAGGGCGGAAAAACTAACCTTTGAGGTGGTTAAGATAAGAAGTCCGTGCCATGCTTTATTTGGGCGGCCGGCTTACGCCAAGTTCATGGCACGGCCGTGTTACGTGTATTTGCAGCTCAAGATGCCGGGTCACAATGGGACCATTACGGTTCATGGCAGCCGAAAGATAGCCTTGGAGTGTGAGGAAGGCGACGCGGCTTACGCTGAATCTGTTTGTGCAACAGAGGAGTTGAAGTTTTACAAGGACAATGTTGACCCGGCAGATATGACGTCTTTGAAAAAGCCAACCACGGAGCATGAGCCGGTAATGAAATTTAAGTCAGCTGATGAGACTAAACTTGTTGACTTTGTTCCAGGTGACTCATCTCAGCAGTTCAGTATCAGTGCCAATCTGGATCCAAAATAGGAAGGCGCGCTCATCGAATTCATCCGTGAGAACAGGGACATCTTTGCATGGAAACCTTCTGACATGCCGGGTGTATCTAGAGAACTCGCTGAGCACACTCTCAATATGGATCCGAAATTTAAGCTGGTCAGGCAATTCCTCTGGCGGTTTAATGAGGAGAGGCGGAAAGCCATTGGTGAGAGGTAGCCCGGCTCTTGACGGCCAGGTTTATTGTTGAAGTTTTTCATCCAGAATGGTTAGCTAACCCGGTGCTCGTGCTCAAGAAGAATGGCACCTGGCGGATGTGTGTGGACTAAACGGATTGAAACAAAGCTTGTCCAGCTGATCCTTTTGCTCTCCCCCGTATTGATCAAATTATTGATGCTACGGCGGGTTGTGAGCGTTTACACTTTTTGGATGCTTATTCTGGATACCATCAGATTAAAATGGCAGTTAAGGACCAGGAGAAGACGGCGTTCATCACTCCCTTTGGAGCCTTCTGTTATGTATCTATGCCTTTTGGGCTCAAGAGTGCACAGGCGACTTACCAGCGTTGCGTGCAGAATTGTCTTCATAACCAGATTGGGCACAACGTTCATGCCTATGTGGATGATATCATGGTTAAATCCAGGGAGAAGGAGACCTTGATAGATGATCTGAGAGAGACCTTTGATAATCTCCGGGTTTACAAGATGATGCTTAACCCGGCCAAGTGTTTTTTTGGTGTTCCCGCAGGCAAGCTCTTGGGTTTTCTGGTTTCTCACAGAGGCATTGAAGGTAACCCGGAAAAGATCAAGGCAATCACCTCTCTGGTTAAGCCGGCGTGCATAAATGACGTCCAGCGTCTGGCGGGTCGCATCGCTGCTTTGAGCCGGTTTATAAGCCGGTTGGGTGAAAAGGCCATGCCACTGTACCAGATGATGAAGAAAACAGATGACTTTATCTGGAATGATGCTGCTAATGCTGCTTTTGAGGATTTGAAGAGACAGCTGGCTGAGCCACCAGTCCTTGCTGCTCCTGTTGACAAGGAGCCTTTATTACTGTATGTAGCCGCTAATACATGAGCCGTCAGTGTGGCTGTGGTGGTGGAGCGTAAGGAAGCGGGTAAGGAGTATCCGGTTCAGCGGCCGGTTTACTACGTCAGTGAAGTACTTATTGAGTCCAAACAACGGTATCCACATTGGCAGAAGCTTGTTTATGGGGTATTCATGGCAAGCCGGAAGCTTAAGAATTATTTCCAGGGTCACCCTATCACTATGGTTAGTTCCTCTCCCCTAGGAGATATCATCCAAAACAGAGAAGCCACAGGAAGAGTTTCTAAGTGGGCAATAGAACTTGGGCCTCATGGTCTAAAATACATGCCACACACTGCTATCAAATCTCAAGCATTGGTGGATTTCATCAACGATTGGACAGAGCTGCAGGTGCCTAAAGAGAAACCGGATAATACATACTGGACTATTCACTTCGACGGGTCCAGGCAATTGGAGGGCTCGGGGGCTGGAGTTGTATTAGCTTCCCCACGAGGTGACAAGTTTTGCTATGTGCTACGGTTGATGTTTCCCTCTACTAACAATGCAGCTGAGTACGAGGCCTTGCTCCATGGTCTTCGGATGGCTAAGGAGAGGAGCTTAAGCCAGGTAAGGTGCTTTGGCGACTCAGATTTAGTGGCCCAACAAGTGTCAGGCAAGTGGGATTCCAAGGACCCCCTCATGGCGGCTTATCGCCGCGAAGTTGATGCCATTGCTGGCCATTTTCAGGGTTACCAAGTAGAGCACATCGATCGCAGGAAGAATGAGGCGGCTGATGCGTTAACCCGGCTGGGCTCTCAGCGAAAGCCGGTGCCGCCTAATACTTTATTGGACATTTTGCATAACCCTTCTGTTAAGATTCCTACAGAGGAAGACTTGGTTGTTCCTGACCCGGAAGCACAGTTGGTGGCGGCTCTCCACATTATCCCAGATTGGACAGTACCATACTTGGCTTACATAACCCGGGGAGAATTGCCTGAGGATGAAACTTTGGCCAGGCAAATAACCCGGCGGTCTAAGTCAATGATAATTATCAATGGCGAACTGCATCGTCGCAGTGTCACCGGAACTTTCCAGCGTTGTGTTTCCCTTGCGGAAGGTCAAGAAATTTTACGTGAGATTCACGAGGGGGATTGTGGCAATCATGCCGGCTCAAAATCCCTTGTGGCCAAAGCTTTTCGGCATGGTTTTTATTGGCTAACGGCTCATGCTGATGCAGAGGACTTGGTCAGTAAATGTGACGGTTGTCAGAGGTTCTCACGACGGGCTCATGTGCCGGCTCAAGAGTTGAGGATGATTCCAATCACTTGGCCATTTGCGGTCTGGGGGCTTGATATGGTTGGGCCTTTTAAAAGGTCCAAGGATAAGAAGCCCACCTCTTGGTGGCGGTCGACAAGTTCACAAAGTGGGTTGAGGCAGAGCCAGTTAGTAAGTGTGACGCAGCCACAGCGGTTCAGTTCATGAAAAGGGTGATATTTCGCTTTGGTTTTCCACACAGCATTATAACTGACAATGGCACCAATCTGTCTAAGGGCGCCATGGAGGAATTTTGTCAACGAGAGCATATTCGGCTCGATGTTTCATCAGTGGCTCACCCTCAATCCAATGGTCAGGCTGAGAGAGCAAATCAGGAGATCTTGAAGGGCATCAAGCCCCGGCTTTTGGTTCCTTTGCAACGGACGCCGGGTTGTTGGGTGGATGAGTTACCCTCCGTGTTATGGAGCATCAATACTACTCCTAACAGGTCTACGGGTTACACGCCTTTCTTCATGGTTTATGGAGCGGAAGCGGTCCTCCCTAGCGACATCCGTCATGACTCGCCTCGAGTGGCGGCTTATGTTGAGGCGGATAATGAGCAGGCGCGTCAAGAGGCTCTTGAATTGTTGGACGAACAGCGTGATGTGGCAGCAGCTCGCTCGGCGATTTACCAACAAGACCTGCGCCGCTATCACAGCCGTCGGGTTAAGTCCAGGGTCTTTCAGGAAGGTGATATGGTGCTCCGGCTCATCCAAGATCAAACTGACGCACACAAGTTATCCCCGCCTTGGCAAGGGCCCTTTGTGGTCAGCAAGAACTTGCACAACGGGTCATACTACCTTATCGATGTTCGGGAGCACAAAGATTCACGTAAGTCGGAGGAAGAGACCCGTCGGCCGTGGAACATAGCTCAGCTTCGGCCTTATTACACTTGAGCCACTGGCTCTCATAATGTACATATTTCTATAGCTATGTATATATTATTATAAATAATAAAGCAGGACCTCTGTCCTTTTTTCCTACGAAGGTAAATGTATTATTGTTATTTCCATTGCAACGTTACATGGTCACTTGGAGGTTGATCCGGCTTATGATCATATTCGAATCTAGCCGTTAACAATAAGGTCATTTGGGGGCTTCCTGTTCAAACATAGGTCGTATCCGAACCAAAGAGAACATAGCTGTCGATACCCACTTGATTGGCAAATTGCCGAGCTCATTGGGGAGTTTTTCTTGATCATATCTGAATCATAGCTCAACCCCCTTTTGGGAACCGGCGTGGATCTTATTCGAATCAGCGTCGTTAAACAACTCTCAAGGTCATTTGGGGGCTTCCTGTTCAAACATAGGTCGTATTCGAACCAAAGAGAACATAGCTGTCGGTACCCTCTTGATCGGCAACGCCAAAGCCACTAGGGGCTATATGATCGCATTCGAATCTTAGCTTAACCCCTTTGGGACGGTTCTCTGGTCGTATTCGAATCAGAAGCCCCTAAGTTTTTGATCCTTTGGTTTGCACCAAGTTCTTTTGATCATATCAAAAGTGTGTACGGGTGGTTCTTACTCCACCGGCTTAACTTTGATTAATAATGTTGATAGCACACAATAAGCACTATAGGTGCTGGTGAACCGGAGTTGAGTTCTCAACCTCATTATTTGGGTTACATAAACCGGAAGTGTACTTGAAGGCTTGCAGGTATGCTATTATAGTTATCTCGAAGATATAATTGAGAGCCGGTCTTTTATGACCTTGGTTCATATTCCGGGTTATATGTAAAATATATGACTCTCCATGCGGTAAGCCGCCTAGAGACTTGTGATTTGTTTTTCCATACAGGACAATTAAAGACAGCTCTTTAAGCTTAAGGAAAGTAAATGATCAAACATAACCCGGAGGAATATAAAAGAGCAGCTTCAACAGAGTTAAGCACTGCACACGTGCACTATGGCACGACAAAATTAAGTGTTTGTCCTACTCTATTACAGGACTCCCCGAGTCCAAAAGGTGAGGCATTGTTTTTAAGGCGTAACCATGAGCCGCCTAAGAAATCAAAGTGCTTGTTGGGTTGAAGCTCCCGGCTCATCCCTCTCCGCTCCTCCGGCTGTTTCCATGACCTGGAAGGTTGATGATTTCCAGTCAATGCCACTCAAGGCTTCAAATTGAGCCTCATCATCAATTAACCCGGCCGGGTCAACTTCTGGGGCGAAGGTATGCTTACGAGTCGGAGGGATCAGGCTGACTGCTTCATAGCATGGAGTTGGGATCCTCTGATTCTCCGCGTCATAGCCTGGTTTATACTTGGTAAGGTCTGTGTCATTCCCAATCAAGGTGGCCACCGGACGCACGCTCTTCACACAGGCGGCGAAGTCTTTCTGGTCAAAGGGGGTGCCGTCTTCCTTCAGGTTGGGGTATCCAAGAGGGATGTCGGCCGGGTCTAGCTCCGGTAGAAACGCCTTGGCCCGGCTCAGAGCAGCTATAGCTCCGGCTCTTGCAGAAGCCCGTCTCAGCTCTTGGAAGCGTTGAGGAAGTACGGCAAGCCGCCTGAGTACATCTGCCAGGTGAGTGGGAACCTCATTTGACAGAGCCACAACGGCTAAGGCACGCTGTGACCCGGTGTAAAGTTGCTCTACCAAGGTATAAACCGCCTTCAGCTTGGTCAGCACGTTCTGATTGAGATTGGAACTTCTGGGACTTGCATGACAAAGTCAGGTGAGCTGACGGCAATGGTGAGGTTTCTGGGAAATGAATGGTGTAAACTAGTTAGAAACTTACAGAGTAACTTACCGAAGATTGCGGAGACCATCTGAGACACATGGTGTTTTAAGCCGGAAAGTTCAGCGGTCCTTTCAGTAAGAGCGGCCTCCGCTTGTTCGGCCCGGCTGAGCAAGGCAGTCTTCTCATCCGCCCAGGCTTCTCTTTCTGGTTCAAATTTGTTCTTCAGTTTCTCTTGTGCAGAAACACTGAATTCAAATTTGGCATTGGCCTTTTGGGTGTCACTTTCCTGAGTCTTCAGCCGGTTCTTCAGATCAGAGATTTCCGATTCAAATTTCTTGCAGGCAGCCTGTACAATTTCTGGGTTATAGTTTGGGTGATTATCATGCAACATTAAAGTCCCAAGCACTTTGCAAGCAAAGACACTTGGCACTTGGGGGCTAATGTATGCTGAGAAGCTCTATTTACAGTGCCGGTTCATGAAAATAAGTCCCAAGCACTTTGCAGGCAAAGGTACTTGGCACTTGGGGGCTAATGTGTAAGGTTGCTCAAATACTTGGTTAAAGAAAGGAAAGAACCAGGTGAACTATGTTGTTTAAGCGGGCCCTTGAGTGGTACCCGGTAAGCCGGTTTTTCTTGCAGTAGTTATTAAGCCGGTATTAAGTCTACAACATATTTTATCATAAGTCATAGACTTGGGGGCTGGCATGGTAAGGGTAACTATGGAGTAAGCAAGAGAATCATACCTCAGATTTTTGCTGGATTTGCTTCACCATGTCAATTTCCAGATCCCGGCTGTTGTGCACTTGATTAACATAGCCGGAGACAATATCTCCAATGCTCAAATTAGCATAGTCAGTGATGTCCAGCCTGGCCCTGTGGCGTTCCAGCAGTTCCTTGGCAGAGCATCTAGCTAACACAGTGGGTCTCCCCGGCTCGACAAACTCTGTCCGGGTGATTACAACGTCCGGGTCATCGGCCGGTTGAGCCGGGCTGGGGATCTCCGGGTTATCAGAACCCTCCATGACTTGTTCTTCAGATGGAGCAGTGGTGGCTTCAGGAGCTGAGACAGACGGGGCTCAGGAGCAGAAGCCTCAGGTTCAGTTAAGACCGGCTCTTCGACCGGCTTATTTTTCTTCGCCCTCTTGCTGGGCTCTACTTGTACACTGAAAGTCAAAGAGTTAGTGCAAAAACATGAGTAAGATAAAGACAAAGTAAGCTGATCATCATTACCCGGGGGCGGTCTTGAAGGTCGGCAAGCTAGACTGCATGGAGTCGCCGGAAGAAGGTGAAGTTCCCTGATAGTTTGAATCAGAAGAATTGAGTGGTTGACGAGTGACGCCCGCCAAAGGATGAAAAGGATATAAGTCGGAGATAACCTCGGTCCGACGCTTCCTTGATGCTTCGGGTAAGCCGGAGGAGAGGTCTACATCCTTGCTGGTCCGGGTCTGCCTCCGACTCTCATGAATCTGTCGCTTTAAAAGAAATTGAGGATCTTGATAAGCTAAAGGATGTGAAAATCTTACTTTCCGGGTTACTCTTCGGACTTTCAGTCTTGGCAAGGGCTCCGAGTCGGAGGAAAGTATAGTTACCTCTTCAGTCACCGGGTTACTCGCTCCGGTATCCTCCTGCTGATAATCAGTGTCAATAAGATGGTTAAAAAGGAACCTAAAGAATCAAGGGCTACCTCTGACTCGGAGGTGTCTTCCAGGTGAAGCAGGTCCGAGGCGCTAGGCTTACTCCCCTTCTTGCGGGGAGCGGCTCTCCTGGCAGCTTTTTTAACCTTCCTGGCTTTCTTAGCAGCTTCATGGTCATATCTGACCTTCCAGAATTTATCATTAGCCTGTAAAGTACAACAAAGATTAGTGAGCTAAGACAAAATCATTAAAATGAAAGGAGAAGCAGTCAGGTCGATGGTTTACCGCAGGAGCCGGGTTAGTCTTGCAGAAAGGGCTTAAGCCCACTCTCCCGCAATCTGCGAGGCTCTCGTTCAGAAGCGACTTGGTTGTATCATCAATGACCTCTTCAGGTAAGTCGTCTGGACTGTGCCGTGGAGGGTCATCTTCCCGGCCTGTATACTCATACATCAAGCTGGGGCGGCGGCTTAAAGGAATCACCCGCCAGGCAACCCAGACCCGGACCAGATCAATACCATTTAAGCCGTTCCCCAGAACAGCTTTGATTTTGTTGATGGTGGGTGTAAGTGGTTGACGTTCAGCTTGAGATAATTTGTCTGGCAAGGGGTGATTTGATTCCAGACGCAGGGCGCGAAAGCCGGGCAGAGGGTTCTCGTCAGCCGGAGAAGTGTCCTGGCAGTAGAACCATGTCTGGTTCCAATCTTTTGGGTGGCTTGGCGGCTCAGCATAAGGAAAGAGACAATCTCTCCGTCGTTGGATTGAAATTCCGCCAAGTTCCAAGCTAGGACCGTTGGCACACTCATTCTGGCGGTTCAGATAAAACAGCTCCCTAAAGAGCAGTAGGCTGGGCTCTTCTCCAAGGTACACCTCACATAACACATGGAAGTTACAAATGTTCGACACGGAATTGGGTCCAATGTCTTGAGGTCGTAGATCGAAAAAGTGCAGAACATCTCTGAAGAATTTTGAGCCAGGAGGTGCAAAACCCCGGCTCATGTGATCAACAAATATAACAACCTCTCCGTCTTTTGGTTGAGGTCTCTCTTCGGATGGGTCAGGAGATCGGTAGGACATGACCTCCTTTTTAGGCAGGTAACCCGTTTTTACGAAGTCATCCAAGGTGCTATCAGTAACGTTGGCTCTCACCCAGTTGCACGTAATGGGCGCTTTGGGAGCCTTGGGCGGCATTGGGAAAGATGGAAGCCTATGACAAAAGAAAATTTCCGGTTCAAATTTAAGCCGGAGGAAGATTTCAGTTCAGTATTCAAGATGGCGGCTTATGAAGGGGCCTAATGATATATGGCTAATTGTGTCCGGTTATCTAAGCCGCTGTGGATATCATAAGTAATTCAAGTTATTTAAAACGTTATGACGAATGAGTCAGAAATTTCACAAAGCATGGCCTCTTTTAAGCCGGTGATACGAGCCGCCATGGCTAACAGACGCAGTTTTTTGTCTAAGTGTTGCACAAACAAGTTTCACAGATTGCAGGGATTATTTTGGATCAAACGATCGTCCAGAAAGAAAAAAGTTCTAGACCTAAAAACTGATACAGAGAAGTTCATAAGCTCTAAATGAGGTCTTTTTGCAGGCAAGAGGGATCTGCTAGCATAAAAATGGGTGAGAAACTACTACCGCAGGAATTTTGTACCATTTTCGGATCAAAAGGAACCTCGGTGGAGGAACTGTGAAGAAACCGAGATGAAACTACGAAGAACAGGGAAGAAACATGGAACCCTAATGTGAATCACCGTACGGGGTAGCAAAGATTTACTAGTGCCGATGAGCAGCGGAGGTTGCCGCCGTTTCTCTGGACCGACTCAGGGTGATGCAGCGGCCGAGGTTGAAGAAGACGAGGGGCGCGGCGGCGGCGGCGGAGCTCGGGCTCTGGGGCGTCAGAGGAGGAAGACGATGGATCGAGAAGAGTGACGAAGGCTTATGGGCTGGGCCTATTTATAAGGGACGACTGGTAAATGGGCGCGAGAAACGAGGAGGCTGAAGACATGCTTATCTTGCCACAGAAACGCCTCGATTCTCGGGATGGTCATTAAGATAAGATCCATTGGGATATGACAGAATAAAAAATGAATTTAATGGAAGATGACGTCATGGCGGGTTACCAGGAATCCAGAAGATGACGTCACGGCGGGTTATAACCTTCGCACAAGCAGAAGCCGGAAGATTTTCTCTTAAAGGTATTGAAGATTGACATGAACCAGTTCAAATCAATCTGGGGCCTAATGTTGAGGATATAACCATTAGAGTCACCCGCCTAGGAGGGGCCGGGTTACGTCATAATGATCATCACGTGAAGCCCAGTGCCAAGCTTGAGGATGGCGGTTCAGTAATGGGCTTAAGACCCGGAGGCGGCTTAAGGCCCGTAGTGATAAACCGCCATTATGGCAAGACTTGTAGTGTAAGGCAAGAAGAGTTAAGAGTCCGAGCTAGACACTGTTATAAGCCAGCTGGGACTCTGAGAGCCGCTGGGCGTTAACCTCTCTATATAAAGGGACGACCCGGCGGTGGTTCAGGACAAGTAAGATCAGATCGGTAGCCAAGCAGAGCGGTTTAGCTCCTGGTCATCGAAACCCTAAGTAATAGCACCTCAACTGGACGTAGGCTTTTACCTTCACCGTAAGGGGCCGAACCAGTATAATCCTCGTGTCCTTTGTCTCGTTTAACCCCTTTAAGCTTCCTAGCTGCGATGGCTCCACGACTAAGTCCTTGCATGAGGACATCTGTCGTGACAATTCCACGACAATATTGGAACATGGATATTTTGGAATATCACAATATCTCTTATTTAATTGATGCATCTATATATCTGGTAAAGGGTGGAAGGCCCTTATGCCTGGTGTTTTGTTCCACTCTTGCCACCCTAGTTTCCGTCATACCGGTATTATGTTCCTTGAGTTTGCGTTCCTAATGTGGTTGGGTGATTTATGGGACCCCCTTGACAGTTCGCCTTGAATAAAACTCCTCCAGCAAGGCCCAACCTTGGTTTTACCATTTGCCTACCTAAGCCTTTTTCCCTTGGGTTTTCTCGAGCCCGAGGGTCATCTTTATTTTAACCCCCCCGGGCCAGTGCTCCTTCGAGTGTTGGTCCGAACCGAGCCGCCTGCGGGGCCACCTCGGGGAAACTTGAGGGCTGGTTTTACTCGTAGCCTGTCTCATCCGGTGTGCCCTGAGAACGAGATATGTGCAGCTCATATCGGGATTTGCCGGCACAGCGGCTGGTCTTGCTGGTCTTGTTTTACCATTGTCGAAATGTCTTGTAAACCGGGATTCCGAGACTGATCGGGCTTTCCCGGGAGAAGGTTTATCCTTCGTTGACCATGAGAGCTTATAATGGGCTAAGTTGGGACACCCCTACAGGGTATTATCTTTCAAAAGCCGTGCCCGCGGTTATGAGGCAGATGGGAATTTGTTAATGTGCGGTTGTAGAGAACTTGTCACTTGACTTAATTAAAATACATCAACCGTGTGTGTAGCCATGATGGTCTCTTCTCGGCGGAGTCCGGGAAGTGAACACGGTTTGAGTTATGCATGAACGTAAGTAGTTTCAGGATCACTTCTTGATCATTTCTAGCTTCGCGACCGTTGTGTTGCTTCTCTTCTCGCTCTCTTCTGCGTATGTTAGCCACCATATATGCTTAGTGCTTGCTGCAGCTCCACCTCATTACCCCATCTTTTCCTATAAGCTTAAATAGTCTTGATCTCGCGGGTGTGAGATTGCTGAGTCCTCGTGACTCACAGATTCTACCAAAATAGTTGCAGGTGCCGACGATGCCAGTGCAGATGACGCAACTGAGCTCAAGTGGGAGTTCGACGAGGAACGTGGTCGTTACTATGTTTCGTTTCCTGATGATCAGTAGTGGAGCCCTGTTGGGACGATCTGGGATCTAGCATTTGGGGTTATCTTATTTTCATTTGGTTTTGACCGTAGTCGGTCTATGTGTGTATTTTGGATGATGTATGAATTAATTTATGTATTGTGTGAAGTGGCGATTGTAAGCCAACTCTCATTATCCCATTCTTGTTCATTACATGGGATTGTGTGAAGATGACCCTTCTTGCGACAATACCTACAATGCGGTTATGCCTCTAAGTCGTGCCTCGACACGTGGGAGATATAGCCGCATCGTTGGCGTTACAAGTATCCATAAAGGATTTAACACAATCAAACTTAGGTGTCATACCTGACTCCTTACCTTCGTCGAGATCCCAATCTTCAGAGTTGCGTTTAATTCTATCTAATAAATTCCATTTGAATCCAATAGTCTTCATCATAAAAGAGCCAGCACAAGAAGTATCGAGCATGGTGCGATTGTTATCAGAAAGCCGAGCATAAAAACTTTGAATAATTATTTTTCTTGAGAGCTCATGATTGGGGCATGAATATAACATTGATTTAAGCCTCCCCCATGCTTGAGCGATGCTTTCTCCTTCGCGAGGCCAAAATATATATATATAATTGCGATCACGATGAACAAGATGCATAGGATAAAATTTCTGCTGAAATTCCAATTTCAATCGTTTATAGTTCCATGACCCCGTATCATCACATAGCCTATACCATGTTGATGCATCTCCCTTCAAAGATAAAGGGAAGACTTTCTTCTTAATAACATCACCGGGTATACCTGCAAGCTTAAATAATCCATAAACTTCATCCACATAGATTAGGTGCTCATCAGGATGCTTTGTTCCATCTCCTGCAAAAGGATTAGCTAGCAGTTTTTCTAACATACCCGAAGGAACTTCAAAGGGGACATTTTCATTTTCATTTTCAGTAGGTTCAGTGGGTTGAGGACCAACTCTTTGCTCTACTGGTCGAGGTGAAGATACCCCGAACAAGCCCCTCAGAGGATTACTTTCCATAGTAACAAGTTACAGTAAATTTCAGCACACTATATAAATTTTTCCTTACCAAATTCCACCTACCAAAGGCGCTTCACTCCCCGGCAACAGCGCCAGAAAAGAGTCTTGATGACCCACAAGTATAGGGGATCTATTGTAGTCCTTTCGATAAGTAAGAGTGTCGAACCCAACGAGGAGCAGAAGGAAATGATAAGCGGTTTTCAGCAAGGTATTCTCTGCAAGCACTGAAATAATAGGTAACAGATAGTTTTGTGATAGGATAATTTGTAACGAGCAGCAAGTAACAAAAGTAAATAAAGTGCAGCATGGTTGCCCAAACCTTTTTGTAGCAAAGGACAAGCCTGGACAAAATCTTATATAGAGAAAAGCGCTCCCGAGGACACAAGGGAATTATCGTCAAGCTAGTTTTCATCACGTTCATATGATTCACGTTCGGTACTTTGATAATTTGATATGTGGGTGGACCAGTGCTTGGGTGCTGTTCTTACTTGAACAAGCATCCCACTTATGATTAACCTCTATTGCAAGCATCCGCAACTACAACAAAAGTATTAAGGTAAACCTAACCATAGCATGAAACATATGGATCCAAATTAGCCCCTTACGAAGCAACGCATAAACTAGGGTCTAAGCTTCTGTCACTCTAGCAACCCATCATCTACTTATTACTTCCCGCCTTCCTCTAGGCCCAAATAATGGTGAAGTGTTATGTAGTCGACGTTCACATAACACCACTAGAGGATAGACAACATACATCTCATCAAAATATTGAACGAATACCAAATTCACATGACTACTAATAGCAAGACTTCCCACATGTCCTCAAGAACAAACGTAACTAATCACAAAGCATATTCATGTTCATAATCAGAGGGGTATTAATATGCATATAGGATCTGAACATATGATCTTCCACCAAATAAACCAACTAGCATCAACTACAAGGAGTAATCAACACTACTAGCAACTTACTAGTACCAATCCCGGACTTGGAGACAGGAATTGGATACAAGAGATGAACTAGGGTTTTGAGAGGAGATGGTGCTAGTGAAGATGTTGATGGAGATTGCCCTCTCCCGATGAGAGGAGCGTTGGTGATGACGATGGCGATGATTTCCCCCTCCCGGAGGGAAGTGTCCCCGGCAGAACAGCTCTGCCGGAGCCCTAGATTGGTTCCGCCAAGGTTCCGCCTCGTGGCGGCGGAGTCTCATCCCGAAAGGTTGCTTATGATTTTTTCCTCGACGAAAGACTTCATATAGTAGAAGATGGCCACCGGAGAGCCAACAGGGGGCCCACGAGGCAGGGGCGCACCCTGGGGGTAGGGCGCGCCCTGCACCCTCGTGGACAGGTGGTGGCCCCCCTGACGTATTTCTTCCGCTCGGTATTTTTTATTATTTCCAAAAATAACTTTCGTGGAGTTTCAGGACTTTTGGAGTTGTGCAGAATAGGTCTCTAATATTTGCTCCTTTTCCAGCCCAGAATTCCAGCTGCCGGCATTCTCCCTCCTTATGTAAGCCTTGTAAAATAAGAGAGAATAGACATAAGTATTGTGACATAACGTGTAATAACAGCCCATAACGCAATAAATATCGATATAAAATCATGATGCAAAATGGACGTATCACTCTTCTGTCCCCGTGTTGGATGAAGTTCTCAAAGCAAGACGTCGAGAACAAGATGATGCAATGAATCGTTTGCAATTAGTGGCACAAGCATCCATGCATCATGTCTAAATTACTTCTTTAATTTGTAATGGGGATTGGTAACCCTAGCACCAAATGAAATTCAAATAGGTTCAAATAAAATATTTTTCAATGACCCAGAATGCCCTTTGGAAAAGTTCATGATTTCTGATAAAGGTCAAAACCTCTGCAAAAAATGATGAACATATTTATAGGTCATTCCTTGATTTTTGAATTAAATCATAAACTATTTGACTTTGGGCATTTAAACACTATAAATAATTTAAATGCTCAAATAATGTTGGAACTATTTGTGGGCCACTTAAATAATTCAGAAAGTGCTCATGAATATTTTTAGGATTTATAAAATTGATTTCGTTTTTAAAACTGGATCAAAAACAAACTGCAAATTAGAAAACAGAAACAAAAATAGAAAAGGGTTAGAACTCACCTGGCTTACCTTCGCAACCCACCAACCGGTCCAGCACTGTAGCTGGCCGGCCCAGCCCACCAATGCCTCTTTCCCTGTCGTCTTCCTCCTCTGCCAGGAGGACGAGCGCGTGCCCGACGCGCGCGCGCACACGGCCCTGGCCACCTCCTGCTTGCCGCCTTGCCCTGGCCCTCCCTGGTGCAGCCACGCACCCCCTGGACCTCTCTCACTCTCTCCCCGAGCTTCTCTCCCTCCATTGGCTCTCCTCTCGCACGAACCCGAGCGCCACCGTCGCCGCCGCTCGTCGTTGCCGCGACCACCGGCCTCCCCCGCTTCCCCGACTGGTCCACGAGCTCCGTGACGTCGTCCTCGACCCCCTCACCGAGCCACGCCCCGCCGAACGCCCTCGAACGCCATCACCGTGGTCGTCTTCTACCTCGGGCAACCGAGATCGCCGGCGCCCGTACGTCGCCGTCCGGCCTTCCCCGAGCCCGCTTCGACGCCCGCTGCAACCGCTGTGAGACCCTGCGTCGAACCCCCCTCTTCTCTGCTTCGTTTGCTCGCTGTAGACGCCGCCCCCTTGCTCAATGTAGCACGCTGCCACGCGAGCTCAATGCCGGCGTCACTCCGGTGACCATTTGCTCACGCGCGGGTGCCTAACGCACTCACCGCACCCCGTAGTGCCTCGCTAGTGCGTCCATTTCCCCGGTAGCTCGCAGCAGCAACAAGACCCACAACGGCTGAACTCCGGCCGCCGCCCCGAGCTCGTTTCCGACGAGCTCCGGCCACCCCAGCTCACCCCGCTTGCTCCACCAGCTGCGGCACGCTCCCAGGAACCCATAGGAGCAAACCGCGCATCGAACGGTGCTCCGTAGCGAGCACACGATGCACCTCCACCGTCGGCCGAGGTCGTCGCCGGTTAACCTCCGGGGAGGATGACGTGGCACCTGAATTAAACGCTAATGACGCCACTAACTAACCCCCTAGCTCACTGGTGGATGGGCCCCATGCCCTAATTAATCCTTGTTTTGTTTCTGTTTAGCTTAGTTTAAAACCCAGCAGGACCCACATGCCTGAGTTGACCCCGCTGACGTGGTCGTTGACTGGGCCCACACGTCAGCGACCCTAACCAGCATCATGACATTGACCAGTGGGACCCCTTGGTCAGGTTTGACCTGGGCTGGCGCCTTTGACTTCCTAACGTCATGCTGACACTGTGATGATGCAATAATGCTTTTCTGGATTTTAAATAAATCTATTTGATCTATTTATTTTCAGAAAATAACCTAAACTTTGAAAAATCATAGAAATTCAACCATTGCTCAGAATGAAATAAGTTAACTTGCTGTTTAGTGCAAAACATGATAAAGCACTATTTAAGATCACAAATGAGTTTGAACTTTGAATCTTTTGTTCAAAATAGCTCAAATCCATCTGGCTGTAGTTGCATTAGCCCAACACACTCATTTTACCATGTCATGATCATGCATCATATTGTGCATTGCATTGATTTTGTTTCTTTCTCTGTTGCCGGTATTTGTCCCCTCTCGATAGATGTGGTTTCGACGATGAGATCGATGACACCGATGAAGAACTATACTATCTTCAGAAGTGCCAGCCAAGCAAAAACCCCTTGTTCATTCTGATACAATCCCACTCTCTCACTCCTCCTCTCTTTTACTGCATTAGGACAACATCGATTCAAGTGTTACATGCTGCGGTAGCTGAACCCCTTTTCCTCTGCATGACCTGTCATTGCCACAGTAAATAGATGAAACCCACTAGCATGAGTAGGAGTTGTTTGAGCCCTGATGTGCCTACTCATTCATGCTTGTTATCATGCTTGCTACTGCTTAGAGTTGAGTCAGGTCTGATTCATCGGAGATGAATTGGAGGTGTGTGAACATGTCCAACTGTTGAGAGCTAAGTGTGAGGTAGCGGTGAGAGGTCATGTAGGAGTACATGGTGGGTTGTCTCATTGAAACCATCCTCAGGAACTGAGTTCTGTGTTTGTGATCCATGAACAACTACTACCACACATTGGGATCCTTAATTGACTCTCTCGGCTTCTTAACCACCCTTGTCCTCTGTCCAGTAGTAGCAAGTAGTCTCTGGTGTTTGTAGTATGCTGGAGGCCGTGCGCAGCGCTGACCCGAGGGGTGGGCTGTGATGCGGTAGGCACGTGGCCGTGTATGCCGGGCGCCCGTTTGGTGTCGCGGAACCCTGTACACATTGTTTGGGGCCGTATGTGTAAACCTCGGCCGGACTCCCTGCGGATGGAACCTGAATAGGCAATAAACCTGGACTAGAGACTTGAGTGTTTAGGTACGCCGTGGCCGACACCCTCGTCGGGCTTCCGCTTGAAGGTTGCCGAGTACATGTCGTGTAAACAGCGGTAAGTGGTCAGAGCGTGTGTGAAGAAGTACACCCCTGCAGGGTTATAAATGATATATTCGAATAGCCGTGTCCGCGGTAAAGGACTTGTGTGTTGCCTGTATAGTTCATAGACAAGTGAAAGTGGATACTCTAGAACTCGCAAGATAAGCATGAGTGCTATGGATGGCCTTCTCGTAGGGAGACGGGAGCGGATCCATGGTGGTGTATTGATATGGTAATATGTGGACTCGTGTGCGCCACCTCAAAAGAGTTACTTGCAGTCATAGTTTAGGATAGCCACTGAGTCAAAGCTGGCTTGCTGCAGTTAAACCCCACCATCCCTTTGTTGATAATGATGCATATGTGGATAGTTCTGATGTAAGTCTTGCTGGGTACATTTGTACTCACATTTGCCTATTTTACGTTTTGCAGAGAGACGTCAGTCTCACTAGTAGTTCCATGTGGACTTCGACGTTTAGCTTGATACCTCAGCTACGATCTTCTGCCCTCGGCAGGATCTGGTAGATAGTCAGGCTCCTCAGCCTTTTTCATTTGTAGATGTCTGTACTCAGACATGTTAAGCTTCCGCATGTGCTTTGACTTGTATGCTCTGAATGTTGGTTGATGAGATCCATGTTTGTAATATCTTGCTCCTCGGAGCCTAATGAATAAATACTTGAGTCGTAGAGTTATGCTGTGATGCCATGCTGTATTTACACATATCGAGCATATTGTGTGTATGATTGAAATGCTTGGTATGTGCGGGATCCGAAAACCTAGTTGTTTATCCTTGGTAGCCTCTCTTATGAGGAAATGTAGTCTTGTGCTTCCATGAGAAATAGTAGTACGCTACAGCCCGGTTCACCGGAGTCCTGCTTGCTCAGCACTACTGCTCCGGAACACTAGACTGGCAGGCATGTGATTCAATTTGTTCCTGTGTCTGTCCCTTCGGGGAAATGTCACGCAGTGACATCCGGAGTCCTGCCTAGCCTGCTACAGCCCGGTTCACCAGAGTCCTGGTAGCCCAGTGCTACAGCCCGGATTCGCACCCTGCTGACCGACATGCTCGATGTTGATTCATGTATGAATGTACCCATAAGCTAGTGCAACTTTGGGTTCACGACAAGTGATGTCGGCCCGGGTTCTCTGTCATATGGATGCTAGCAACACTATCATACGTGAGCCAAAAGGCGCAAACGGTCCCGGGCCATGGTAAGGCGACGCCCGTGGGAATACCGTGCGTGAGGCCGCAAAGTGATATGAGGTGTTACTGGCTAGATCGATGTGACTTGGAATCGGGGTCGTGACACCGCCCATGACTAAAAGCCCATTTCCAGTCATGATTTTTTTTCATAGAAGTAGGACCCCACCACATCTATGATGATACCTGGTTTTTTCACAATTATCGTCATAGAAGTGTCATAAGTATGACAGAAAAAAAATTGTTCGGCCCAAAATGTCACGGATGTGTCTTTTTTTTGTAGTGTGGTGTTATCGTACATCCACATTGGTGGAGAATTCAACCTACGAAGGGTAACGGTTGCACGAGTCCACGGAGGGCTCCACCCACGAAGGGTCCACGAAGAAGCAACCTTGTCTATCCCACCATGGCCATCGCCCACGAAGGACTTGCCTCACTAGGGTAGATCTTCACGAAGTAGGCGATCTCCTTGCCCGTACAAACACCTTGGTTCAACTCCACAATCTTGACAGAGGCTCCCATGTGACACCTAACCAATCTAGGAGACACCACTCTCCAAAATGTAATATATGGTCTGTTGATGATGAACTCCTTATTCTTGTGCTTCAAATGACAGTCTCCCCAACACTCAACTCTCTCTCTCTCTCATATTTGGATTTGGTGGAAAGATGATTTGAGTGGAAAGCAACTTGGGGAAGGCTAGAGATCAAGATTCTTGTGGTTGGATTGGAATATCTTGGTCTCAACACATGAGTAGGTGGTTCTCTCTCAGAAAACGAATGTTGGAAGTGTAGGCACGTTCTGATGGCTCTCCCCTCGAATGGAGAAAGGGTGGAGGGGTATATATAACCTCCACATAAAATCTAGCCGTTACACACAATTCACCAAACTCAGTGGGACCGAATCAAGGAACTCAGTCAGACCGATATGCTTCAAAATGTGAACGTTAGAGTTTTCGGTGGGACCGACATGATCAACTCGGTGTGGACCGATGTGCTAGGGTTTGGGTAAAACCTCAACTCGGTTTGACTTATTACACAAACTCGGTGAGACCAATTTTGGTAATGAGCAAAATAGAGAGTTGGTCAAGCAAACTCGGTGGGACCGACTGCATATCTCAGTGAGACCGATAAAGTTGCAACAGGCAATAGAGAGTTTGCAAGCCCATCTTGGTGAGACCGAGATCCCATCGGTGAGACCGAACTGATTAGTGTTTCTGGCAGTGGCTATGTCATGTGAACTCGGTGGCGCCGGATAGATCAAATCGGTGGGGTGGAGTTTGACTTTAGGTTTAAGATATGTGGAAATGAGAAAGTGGTTGAGGGCTTTGGAGGATATCACTAAGCACTTTGAGCAAGCAAGCCATTAAGCAACACCTCATCCCCTTTTAATAGTATTGGCTTTCCTATGGACTCAATGTGATCTTGGATCACTAAAATGAAAATGTAGGGTCTTGAGCTTCTGCCAATGTTTGTCCTTAGCATCGTGAAGGGGTTCCACAACCTCTTGTCCTGCCACTCGAATGTTGAACTCTTCTGAAATATAGTAGATAAAGGTATTAGTCTAACAAGAGATATGTTGACATTAATTACCAAAATCACCCAGGGAGCACTTGTGCTTTGAATCTCCCCCTTTTTGGTAATTGATGACAACATGCATCAAAGCTTTAGATAAAGACATAAAGAATAACAAGTAAAGCTTTGGAAGGCCATGTAACATGCATAGGCTCCCCCTACATGTATGCAATCATGTGAATATGGAATGTAAGAGCATGTGAATGCATAAGCATGACAGAGCAATCAACGAGTTACATGTATCTTGGCTATATGCATCAGAGCAAATGATGTGAATATAGGAAGCGTACCTACATGTTCATGATTCCTTCTTGCAAACAATATGTACAGTAGCAAGAATTCATCATGCACATGAGTGTGATGCATATACTTACCTTGTGGTCTTGAGCTGGCTTTGGAGGAAGTGAACTTGAGAAAACAGGGTTAGATAACACAAGAACACCTACTAAACAATGCAAGAACAGGAAACCACAAGAGTACCAAGATTGGGATGACATGTAGAGAGTGAGTACTAGGTACTCCATTGGATATAGACATGTCCCCAAAGAGTAAAGATATGCAATGAATTTGAAGATTTCCTTCCCTTCCTCAGATGTCTTTCTCCCCCTGAATCTTATATTGGATAATGGGAGAAGATAGGGAAAAGAAAATCAGAGCAAAAATAATCATAATCAAACATAACACATACTAACATGTCTTTCCCCTCTTGAAGACATGTAACCTCTCTCCTCTATGGATAAGCATCTAGAGAAGCTTAAGGTGTGCATTCTCTCTTATGTTATAAGCTTTGATGTGCTCTCTCTCCCCCTTTGACATCATTTTCCAAGAAGGGAACTTCTGGAGCATGAGTCAAGTAGGTTTGGTCCTTGAGTCACATTACAAAGCAACATGTAATATAAGATGCTGGTAGAGGACAAGAATCATCGAGTGGATCTGGAACAAATATGAAGGAAGCAAATGGCAAAGTTTTTTCTCAGCATTGAAATCGGTCACACCGAGTTAGTTTCTTCGGTGGCACCGAGGTGGTTCGGTTTAGCCGAAAGAAACAAACCGGTGAGTCCGAGTTCAACATAGAGAGAAAACAATTGTCATCTCAGCTCACTAGGCAAATAAGATCTTACAAGGATTTGCAAGGAATTAACTGGAAGATTTGCAATGAATTGGATGCAAGGAATGCAGAACAAAACAGAGAAAAGAAAAGAAATCTAGATGAAGTTTTTTTTAAAGGGAAACAAACATGCAAGAGACAAATGCAAGGACACAGAGAAACACTAGAGAACTTCATCTCGAGTTGGTCGGCGACAAAGTCACCTATGTTAGTGTATATTGACCGAGTCAAGTGAGAACACTTGATCATAGGTCATACTCATCGTTTAAGCTCAAAATGGGGTTACCATTTTTCGTTTAAGCATTTTGATGTATTCGCATCTTGTTGAGCTGCTTTGACCCATGACTTGGTGTAAAGCTTCTCTAAGATGGAATAACATACCTTGGGTGGTGGTGTTGATCTTGATCATGTAGTTGAACTTGTGTGGAATGCTCAAGGTTGATGTAGCTCATCAATGATTTGGGAGCACCACTTGTAGTTTGAGTTCATCTACCTACATGGGTTAATCTTGCAGGGCAGAGCATTTGTGTATCTAAAATGACAAGCATGAAATTTGATACCAAAATAAATTTGATATATAGAGATTGTCAAAGGATACGTTTGAAAGGGTTCATGCTTCCTTGTCTTCAACCACCAAATTTGTAGAGACTTGGTGATGTAGAGATTGCTCAAGATATGAGTGAGTTGCAATCTCATAGGGTTAGATTCATCCAAGTACCTACAAGGGTTAGATAGCATGCAAGGGTGCAAATATATCCAAGACACATGATCATCATCATAACAGAAATATCAAGGATTAGTTAAAGGCTCATGCCTTGCATGTATCCAAATGGAGTTTCTACTCCAAGCTTGAAGTGTCAATGATGTTCAATTCACCTCTTAAACGGCAAAACTTTCTCATCAAGCGGTTTGGTGAATATATCCGCCAATTGCTTATCGGTACGAACATGCTTAAGTCAATATCTCCTTTAGAAACGTGATCTCGAATGAAATGATGACGAACTTCAATGTGCTATGTTCGAGAATGTTGCATGGGATTGTGAGAAATCTTAATAGCACTTTCATTGTCACAAAGCAATGGAACATGTTTCACATAGATCGCATAATCTTTAAGAGTTTGGGTCATCCAAAGTAATTGAGCACAACATGAACCGGCGGCAATGTATTCTGTTTCGGCGGTGGATAATGATGCCGAGTTTTGTTTCTTGGAGGACCAAGACACAAGAGATCTACCAAGAAATTGACAAGTGCCCGAAATGGACTTTCTATCAACCTTGTCACCGACATAGTCCGAAGGGAGTAGCCAACAAGATCAAAGGAAGACCTCTTAGGATACCAAATGCCAAAATTTTGTGTATGAATTAATTATCTCACTATTCTTTTCACAGCCTTAAGATGACATTCTTTGGGGGCCACTTGATATCGTGCACACATGCACACAATTAGCATAATATCAGGATGGGAGGCACATAGATATAACAATGAACCAATCATAGAGCGGTAATCCTTTTGGTCAACCGATTTGCCATCCTTACTCAAGTCAAGATGTCCAGTAGTAGGCATGGGTGTTTTCACACCTTTGCTTTCTTGCATGTTGAACTTCTTGAATAAGTCCTTGGTATATTTTGTTGAGAAACAGAGGTTCCCCCCTTAGTTTGTTTGATTTGCAAACCCAGAAAGAACTTGAGTTCACACATCATAGACATCTCAAACTTCTTCGACATGAGCTTTCCAAACTTTTCACTAAAATGAGGGTTAGTCAAACAAAATATGATATCATCAACATAAATTTGACACACAAATAATTCTCCATTAACCCTTTTAGTAAAAAGAGTAGAATCTATCTTTCCAATCTCAAAGCCTTTTTCAATAAGGAACTTGGTCAAGCATTTATACCACGCTCTAGGAGCTTGTTTAATACCATAAGGAGCTTTGTGAAGTTTGTAAACATGGTCGGGTTTCTTAGGATTAACAAAGCCGGGAGGTTGTTTAACATAAACTTCCTCCTGAATTTCACCATTTTGAAAAGCACTTTTAATGTCCATTTGGTATAAATTGATATCATGATAGTTGGCATAAGCAAGTAAGATGCGTATGGACTCAAGTCTAGCAACGAGGGCATATGTCTCACCATAGTCCATACCTTCGACTTGAGCGTAGCCTTGGGCAATGAGACATGCTTTGTTGCGAATGACTTGTCCAACTTCGTCTTGCTTGTTGCGAAACACCCATTTGGAACCAATAATGGTGTGGTTGTTGTCGGGCTTCTCAACCAATGTCCACACTTGGTTCCTCTCAAAGTTATGTAGCTCTTAGTGCATGGCATTTATCGAATCCGGATCTTCCAATGCTTCTTCAACCTTCATAGGTTCAATGCTAGAGATGAATGAATAATGTTTAAAAAATTAGCCAAACAAGTTTTAGAGCGAGTGATTCTCCCGGTTTGGATATCATTGAAGATTTGTTTGATGGGATGGTCTCGTGAAACCCTTGCTCTAACTCATGAGAGCTTTTGTTTGGGTCGGGGTGGAAAATCTTCTTCATCATCTTGTTCTTCCTCTTGGCGTTCTTCGTTGTTGATGCTGTCATTCTCTTGTCGAGGTGGAGAAGGAGGTTGATAAGGTTCATCTTAGTGTACTTCCTCATTTTCTTCATCTTGGCGTGTCCCACTTGTGGATGCCTCCGTGTCAACTCTTGGTACTTCTTGTCGTGAGGTAGAAGCTTCCACTTGGATGGACGAGGTACTCTCCTTCACCTCCGTTGGACGAATATTCCCAATAGACAAGTCTTGGATTGCTTCCGAAGGGTCTTTGTATCCTACATGAATTGGCAATTGCTCTACTTGCGAGCCGTTAGATTCATCAAACTTAACATCTACTATCTCTTCAACCTTTCGGGTGAAACTGTTGTAGACACAGTATGTGTGAGAGTTTGAGCCATAACCGAGTAGGAAACCCTCATGAGATTTAGGAGAAAATTTAGAACAATGATGCTTATCAAGGATATAGAACTTTGAGACAAATACTTGAAAGTATCCAACTTGGGGTTTGTTACCGTTGGGAAGCTCGTATGCCGTCTTGCCGAGTATCTTGTGAAGATATAGACGATTTGTTGCATGACAAGTTGTCTCAACCGCTTCCGCCCAAAAGTGTTTTGGCATCTTGTACTCATCAAGCATCGTTCTTGCCATCTCAATAAGAGTTCGGTTCTTCCTTTCAACAACTCCATTTTGTTGAGGCGTTTACGTAGCCAAGAACTCATGTGAAATCCCTTCTTCGTCAAGAAAGGTATCCACATTTGCGTTCTTCAACTCCGTTCCGTTGTCGATGCGAACCTTCTTGATCTTTACATCAAATTGATTTTGGGCCTTCCTAGAGAAGTTCTTGAAGATCTTTTGGACCTGCAATTTATCATCAAGAAAGAACACCCACGTAAATCATGAAAAGTCATCGACTATGACTAAACCAAACGAGTTTCCACCAATACTTTTATAGGCGTTTGGACCAAAGAGATCAATATGAAGGAGCTCGAGCGGTCTTCTCGTGGTCGTGATGTTCTTCACGGGGTGGCTTCCTCCAACTTGTTTTCCCTCTTGGCAAGCACTGCAAAATCTATCCTTGTCAAATATAACATCTTTCACTCTAGGGATATGATCACCTTGAATAAGCTCATCAAGATTTCGCATGCCCACATGACCTAACCTTCTATGCCACGACCAACCTTTAGAAGATTCAGCAATTAAGCAAGTTCTAGTTTGAGCCTTTTTAGTGAAGTCAACAATGTATATCACCTCTATGTATACCGGTAAAGACCATATTGTGATTATCTCTTCGAAAAACTTGGCAATCTACTTCAGTAAATAGGACATTGAAGCCAAAATCAGCTAGTCTAGGTACGGAAAGTAAATTGTAGCCAAGAGATTCAACGAGCATGACATCCTGTATGGAGCTATCATGTGAGATGGCCACCTTACCAAGGCCAACCACCTTACCCTTTGAGTTATCACCAAAAGTGACATACATTCGAGAGTCGTCATTTTCAGCAAGCTCACGAATCATATCCTTGTCTCCGGTCATGTGATCGGTACATCCACTATCAAGAACCCATTCCTTTCCTCCAGCCATGTAGCCGCGAAGATTAGCCATAAGACCAAAGTGTCTCATAGACTCATCGAGATCAAAGTCACTATCATCATCCTCATCATAGTATCCATGTTCAACATCGTCTTGTGATTGATCATTTCCTAGAGTGGGTGATTCATTAGATAAGTGATCATCACAATGTTCATCTTTAGGAATTCTAATGACTTTGTAAATGATGTTGCTAATGATTCCAACATCTCCTTTTGCACGCATAAGGTCACGAAGCTCAAACAAACAATCACCAAACATAGGATCATTGGAATTCATCTTACTTAAGGCAATAGACTTATGAAGAATCACATCTAGACTTAGCAAGGAATAGTTTGTATATCGTTCCTCAAGAAATCACCATATTGTGTAAGCACAATCAAGAGTAGGCAAGCAAACAATCAAATTTATAGGCAAACCTCTAGTGATAAGATTGACAGTTCTAAGATTACGGATCATGTCAAGAGACTCATCAGGAGTAGGATGCAAAGGATCAACAGGAGGCACACAAGGGCTAATAATGTACTTGTTCAAATGATATTCATTGAAAATATCAAGCATCTCATTTTCCACTCTTGAAAGAACCCTCCATCAACTATAGGCACTCTAAGTCTAAGACTCCCCAAAGTAGACTCATCCATCTTCCTCCAATGGTGATTAAACCAACGCAACGGATACCAAGGCTCTGATACCAATTGAAAGGATTGAAAAGAGGTGTCTAGAGGGGGGGTGATTAGACCCTCAACAAAGAAAGGTAGAAGTTTTTAAGTTCATCAAGTTAAGGTGGAGTTTTAGCACAAGTTTAAGCATTCACGATACATTTCAAGAAAGCATGGCAAGAGTATATGAGCAGCGGAAAGTAATCATGCAAGTTGCAAGAAAGTAAAGGGATGGGATTGGAGTGTGAAAACGCAATTAGAGACACAGAGATTTTTGGCGCGGTTCCGATAGGTAGTGCTATCGTACATCCACGTTGGTGGAGACTCCAACCCATGAAGGGTAACAGTTGCACGAGTCCACGGAGGGCTCCACCCACAAAGGGTCCACGAAGAAGCAACCTTGTCTATCCCACCATTGCCATCGCCCATGAAGGACTTGCCTCACTAGGGTAGATCTTCACAAAGTAGGCGATCTCCTTGCCCATAAAAACTCCTTGGTTCAACTCCACAATCCTGACGGAGGCTCCCAAGGTAATATATGGTGTGTTGATGATGAACTCATTGCTCTCGTGCTTCAAATGATAGTCTCCCGAACACTCAAATATCTCTCATAGATTTGGATTTGGTGGAAAGATGATTTGAGTGGAAAGCAACTTGGGGAAAGCTAGAGATCAAGATTCTTATGGTTGGATTGCAATATCTTGCTCTCAACACATGAGTAGGTGGTTCTCTCTCAGAAAATGAATGCTGGAAGTGTAGGCACGTGTTGATGGCTCTCTCCTGAATGGAGGAAGGGTGAGGGGTATATATAGCTTCCACACAAAATCTAGCCGTTACACACAATTCACCAAACTCGGTGGGACCGAATCGAGAAACTCAGTTAGACCGATATGGTTCAAAATGTGAACGTTAGAGTTTTTGGTGGGACCGACATGATCAACTCAGTGGGCCTGATGTGCTAGGGTTTGGGTATAACCTCAACTCGGTTTGACCGATTACACAACCTCGGTGAGACCAATTTTTGTAATGAGCAAAACAGAGAGTTGGTCAAGCAAACTCAGTGGGCCCGACTGCATATCTCGGTGAGACCGAAATAGTTGCAATAGACAACAGAGAGTTTGCAAGCCCATCTCGATGAGACCGAGATCCCTTCGGTGAGACCGAACTGATTAGTGTTTATGGCAGTGGCTATGTCAAGTGAGCTCGGTGGCGCCGGATAGATCAACTCAGTGGGGCCGAGTTTGACTTTAGGTGTAGGACATATGTGGAAATGAGCAAGTGGTTGGGGGCTTTGGAGCATATCACTAAGCACTTTGAGCAAGCAAGCCATTAAGCAACACCTCATCCCCTTTTAATAGTATTGGCTTTCCTATGGACTCAAAGTGATCTTGGATCACTAAAATGAAAATGTAGGGTCTTGAGCTGTCAGGACCCCGATTCTAAGTCACACCGATCTAGCCTGTAACACCTCATATCACATTGCGGCCTCAGGCACGGTACTCCCACGGGTGTCGCCTTACCATGGCCCGGGACCGTTTGCGCCTTTTGGCTCACGTATATGACAATATCGCTAGCATCCATATGACACAGAACCCGGGCCGACATGGCTAGTCGTGAACCCAAAGCGGCGCTAACGTATGGGAACAGGCATACATGAATCAACATCAAACGTGTCGGTCAGCAGCGTGTGAATCCGGGCTGTAGCACTAGGCTAACAGGACTCCGGGAACCCGGGCTATAGCAGGCTAGGCAGGACTCCCGATGTCACCGCGTGACATTTCCCCGAAGGGACAGACACAGGAACGATATGAAACACATGCCGGCCAGTCAAGTGTCCAGAGCAGTAGTGCTGGGCTAGCAGGACTCCGGTGAACCGGGCTGTAGCGGACTACTATGGCTCAAGGAGGCACTAGACAACATTTCCCCATAAGAGAGGCTGCCAAGGATAAACAACTAGATTGTCGGATCCCACACATACCAAGCATTTCAATCATACACACAATATGCTCGATATGTGTAAATACAACATGGCATCACAACAAAACTCTACAACTCAAAGTACTTTATTTAAAGGGCTCCAGAGAGCCTTACATAACATGTTCATACAGATAGGGGTCACATGACCCGACACTCAAGTCATACAATCATACAAACACATGCGGAAGCAACTTGTCTGGGTACAGACACTAGAAAGAAAGAAGGCTTGACGAAGCCTGTCTATCTACGTAGGCCCTTCACAAGCCTAGATCACCACCTGGGTGGCAAGTCACTCGTCGTCGTCGAGTTCTACATAGAACCCATCGGAAGGGGCGGTGTTGTCGTCTGAAAACAGTAATTGAAGCAACATGAGTACAAAGGTACTCAGCAAGTCTTACAACAGATCCTACTATACATGTTCATTCTCAAGAAGGTAGTGGAGTTATTGCAGCAAGCCAGCTTTGACTCTTGGCTAAGCTATCCTATGAGACACCACTTGTAAAATAGTTTTCGCACACGAGTCCACTAATCACCATCTCAATACTCCACCGTGGATCCTCCCTCGTCATCCCACGAGAGAGCCATCCGCGGTACTCACACTTATCTTGAGGCTTTTAGTAGTATCCATTTACTTGTCTATGAACTGCATAAGCGACCAAGTAGTCCTTTACCGCGGACGCGGCTATTCGAATAGTTTTATACCCTGCAGGGGTGTACTTCGTCACACACGCTCTCACCACTTACCGTCGCTACACGACATGTACTCGGCAACCTTCAAGCGGAAGCCCACGTGGGTGTCGGCCACAGCCTACCTAAACACTCAAGTCTCTAGTCCAGGTTTATCGCCTATTCAGGTTCCATCCGCAGGGAGTCCGGCCGAGGTTTCCACATACGGCCCCAAACGATGTGTGCAGGGTTCCCGGACACCAAACGGGCGACTCGGTACACCGTGCCACGAGCCTACCGCATCACAGCCCACCCCTTGGTCAGCGCTGTCCACGGCCTCCAGCTTACTACAAACACCAGAAACTACGTGCAACTCCTGGACAGAGGACAAGGGTGATTAAGAAGCCGAGGGGGTCCATTGGTTTCGGGCCCAATGCGTGGTAGTAGCTGAATCTTAAATCACGCATACAGATCTCAGTTCTTAGGGACGGTCTCAATGAAACAACCCACCATGTACTCCTACATGGCCTCCCATCGATACCTTTACCAAATCGTATTCAACACCTCACTCTCATTACCGACACACGCTTTCACTCTAGTTCATCACCCTGATGAGCCAGACCTGACACGACTCTAAGCGTAGCAAGCATAGCATTGTAGGAACACAACATGGCTCAATCAACTCCTACACATGCTAGTGGGTTTCATCTAGTTACTGTGGCAATGACAGGTCATGCAAAGGAAAGTGGGTTCAACTACCGCAACACACAGCAGTTTGAATCGCGTTGTCTTAATGCAGTAAATGAGAGCAGAAGCGAGAAGATGGGTTTGTATCGAAATGATCAATGGGTTGCTTGCCTGACGGAGTGGTGGTGGAATGCTGCCCTTCAGTTGGATACTCATGAATATCCTCGGAGGCAGAACCTACCACGATGAACACATCGAAGCACAATCAACACCAAGCAAAGTGCAACAATATGATGCATGCATGAGACATGGCAAAATGGATGTATTGGGCTAATGCAATTAAGACCGGATGGGTTTGGACTATTTTGAATCAAAGATTCAAATTCCAAGTTCATAAATGGCCCATGTTAGTGCTTTATCTTGTTCTACATTAAACAGTAGGTTAATTTTCTTAAACATGCATGAAACCAGTACAGATGGATAGAATGGATTTTTCTGATCATTTTTCATATATAAATCTTTTCATTCTGAGCTATAGATTATTTTCTATGATTATTTGAAGTTTGTGATATTTTATGGAATTTCATGTATAAGAATAATTCCAGTAATTAAATTACTTATTGCGTCAGCAGTGTGTCATGTTGAAGTCAGCAAGTCAACTGGGCGGTCCAGGTCAAACCTGAACGGTGGGACCCGTCTGTCAGTGTCACAGGGCTGATCCTATTTTAGTTAATCTAAACTAGGAAATTAATAGGGGCTGGCCCCACATGTCAACAAACCAGGGGAGTCAAACCCCTCGTCAACGGGCCTGACACGCTGGCAGTTAGCCGCCGGCGAGGTCAGCGGCGCTCCTGTGCCTCGGGTTTGCTCTACGGGGCACCGTTCGAGGCACCGTTGGGCGCTACGGGTAGCTGACGCAACGGCGCGTCCGTTGGTGGCCGTGGTTGGGCCTGGGGTGGCCGGAGTCGACGGCGGCGAGCTCTTTTGCGGCCGCCGGAGTTCGGGTGCCGACGAAAACGACGACACGGTGCACGGGAGGATCAATGGTTAGTCTCTACGGGTGCTGCATGTGCTCACGAAGATGACAGACATATGCACTGGACCATTTGGTCACCGGAGCCTCGTCGGCGACGAGCTCGTGCGGCGGCGCGTGCGGCGCTGCTGGTTACGGTCGAAGCAAAGGGCGGCAGCAAGAATGAGAGGATGGGGAAGGGGCAGAAGCTCACGGCAGAGGCGATGAGCTAGGTGGTGCTGTCGGCGATGAACTGCTGCGGTGGTGATGGCGAAGGGGATCTCCGGCGGTGGGCGGTGAAGGCGAGGTCGAAGCAGTGGCTTCGGGGCAAGCGGGTGCTCGGGGCTCGACTTGCTCGAAGGAGAAGGCGACGGCGGAGCTGCTGGACACGGTCAGGTGACGCGGAGACGGCGGTGGGCGCGGCTACGTCGGCGGGACGACGGCGGCTGCTTCGGCCATGGCGAGAGAGAGCGAGGGAGAGGCGATGGGGGCGAATGGAGGTGTCCAGGGGCTCGGGGGCGTGACGTGGAGGTCGTCCAGCTCATCCACGGGCGAGGCGGCAAGCAGGTGGCACCGTGGCGAGCTCGCGCACGCCGGCGTCATCTCTGTGCCTGCTCTGGCGGTATGCAAGCAGCTGACTGGCCATGGGCCAGCACAGTGCTGGGCCGCCAGGTGGGCTGCCAGGTAAGTTTCTTCTCTGCTTTCTGTTTTCCTTTTTATTTGTTTCTGTTCTGTGTTTTGAAATAGTAGAAATACTATTCCATTTAGGAAAATCCTGAAAATATTCAGAGGCACATTTGAAAATATTCTCAACAGCCTAAAAATACCTTCAAGATTATTTGGGCATTTTAAAATATTTATAGGATTTAAATTGCCCAAATGCAAATACTTATGGCTTGGTGCAAAAATCCAGAATGGCCTCCAAAAATATGAAACCATTTTTGGCAGAGGTTTTAGCCAGGACCAAAGATGGTGAACATTTATGGAGGGCATTTCAGGTTCATTGAAAAGGATTTTAGTAAACCCTAGTTGTGTTCAGGGGGGTGCTGGGGTTTCTGGCATCCCCATTTCAAGTTTCTGTGAAAAGTAGACATGATGCAACACTCTAATGCATGAACTAGCTAGGATGTGACAACTCACCCCCACTCAAAAGAATCTCGTCCCGAGATTTAGGATCCGTTGGGAAGAAGGTGGGGTACTCAAGTCGAAGACGATCCTCCCTTTCCCAAGTAGCTTCTTTCTCGGAATGGTGTGACCATTGAACCTTGAGAAACTTGATGTTTTGGCGTCGAGTGGTACGCTCGGCTTGATCAAGGATTCGAACGGGATATTCCCGATATGTGAGATTATCTTGGAGATCAAGCGTTTCGTGGTCCACTCCACGGATAGGATCCGAGAAGCAACGCCTGAGTTGAGAAACGTGGAAGACGTCAT
Organism: Triticum aestivum; assembly: GCF_018294505.1. NCBI lineage: Eukaryota > Viridiplantae > Streptophyta > Magnoliopsida > Poales > Poaceae > Triticum > Triticum aestivum. The sequence continues at coordinate 302,288,730 of NC_057814.1, read as the reverse complement.
GAACCTTGGAAAGATGCGGAGGTAGTTCCAATTGGTAGGCAACTTCTCCTCGCTTGGCAAGAATGCGAAAGGGTCCAATGTAACGGGGAGCCAATTTGCCTTTGATACCGAATCGATGGGTTCCCTTTAAAGGAGTAACCCGAAGGTAAGCCTTCTCGTCAACCTCAAAAGTCATAGCCTTATGTTTGCGGTCATAATGGCTCTTTTGGCGAGATTGGGCTGTTTTCAATTTCTCACGAATAATGCGAACCTGCTCTTCTGCTTCCTGAATCATATCCGGGCCAAAGAGTTGTCTTTCCCCGGTTTCTGACCAGTTAAGAGGCGTTCGACATTTTCGTCCATAGAGAACCTCGAAAGGAGCTTTGCCCAAGCTAGCTTGATAACTATTGTTATAAGCGAACTCGGCGAATGGAAGGCATTTCTCCCAATCCATGCCGAAAGAGATGACAGAAGCTCGGAGCATATCCTCCAGAATTTGATTAACTCGTTCTACCTGACCACTTGATTGAGGGTGGAAGGCGGTGCTAAAGGAGAGACGAGTTCCCATAGCATTTGGAAACTTTCCCAAAATCGAGAGGTGAAGAGACTTCCACGGTCTGAGTTAATTTCCAATGGAACACCATGAAGAGACACTATTCGGGAGATGTACAAGTCAGCTAGCTGGCTCGCGGTTATACTCTCACGAACAGGTAGGAAGTGGGCTACTTTGGAAAGACGATCGACAACAACGAAGATAGCATTATTCCCTCTCTTGGTCCTGGGAAACCCGGTAATGAAATCCATACCGACTTTATCCCATTTCCATTCAGGAATAGCCAAAGGTTGAAGGGTGCCAGCAGGCCGTTGATGCTCTGCTTTAACACGACGACAGACGTCGCAATTAGCAATGTATTGAGCAATTTCTCTCTTCATCCTAGTCCACCAAAACCTCTGGCGTAGGTCTTGATACATTTTAGTACTACCGGGATGAATGGTGAGAGGAGATTCATGAGCTTCCTTAAGGATCAATCGCCTCAGGTTGCGTACCTTGGGAACCACTAGACGGTCTCCAAAGAACACAACACCTTGGTCATCAACGGAGAAACAATCCGCAACTCCTTTCTTGATGTTTCTCTTAATACGGGAGATTCCCGGATCTACCTTCTGAGCTTTGATGATCTGATCCGTAAGGGTAGGTTTCGCCACCAGGGTGGATAGGAACCCTCGAGGAACAATGTGAAGGTTAAGCTTACAGAATTCCTCGTGGAGAAGTGGTTGACTTTGTTGTAACATCAAGTTGTTACAATAAGATTTACGGCTTAGCGCATCAGCCATGACGTTGGCTTTGCCCGGGGTGTAAGTTATTCCTAAGTCGTAATCTGTGATCAACTCGACCCAACGTCTTTGCCTGAGATTCAAATCCGGTTGGGTGAAAATGTATTTCAGACTTTGGTGATCGGTGAAAATCTCGCAACGATTACCGAGAAGGTAATGTCGCCATGTTTTGAGTGCATGGACTACGGCTGCAAGCTCTAGATCATGTGTGGGATAATTATCCTCATGTGGACGCAACTGTCGGGAAGCGTAGGCAATCACATGACGATCTTGCATGAGTATGCAACCTAGTCCTTGTCGCGAGGCGTCGCAATAGATAACAAAGTCCTTAGAAAAATCTGGTGGTATGAGTACGGGAGCAGATGTCAGGCGTCTTTTCAGTTCCTGAAAGCTGAACTCGCACTGTGGGGTCCACTCGAACTTTTTATCTTTCTTGAGGAGTTCAGTTAGAGGTTTAGCAACCTTGGAGAAATTCTCGACGAAGCGGCGACAGTAGCTCGCTAAGCCAAGGAAACTCCGAACTTGCTTGACCGATTCAGGTGGAGTCCAGTCAAGGACGGCTTGAACTCGCTCGGGATTGACAGCAATACCCTTACCAGAGATTACATGGCCTAGATAGGTCACTTCTGGCAACCAGAATTCACACTTAGAGAATTTAGCATAAAGGCGATGCTCTCGAAGTTTCGTCAATACTAGCCTTAGATGCTCGGCATGTTCTTCCTCATTCTTGGAGTAGATGAGTATATCATCGAGGTATACTACGACGAATTTATCCAAATACTCCATGAAGATCGAGTTCATTAACCGAGAGAAGGTGGCTGGAGCATTGGTTAAACCGAAAGACATGACGGTGTACTCGTATTGGCCATAACGAGTAACAAAGGCCGTTTTAGGAATGTCCCCGTTCTTGATTTTGATTTGATGGTAGCCCAACCTCAAATCCATTTTAGAGAAGACTGAGGATCCAGCGAGCTGATCATACAGGTCGTTGATCCTGGGGAGCGGATACTTGTTCTTGATAGTGACTAGGTTGACAGGTCGGTAATCTACAACCATCCGATCCGTACCATCCTTCTTCTTGACGAAGAGGACGGGGCAAGCCCACGGAGAAGAACTAGGACGGATGAAACCCTTTTTCAAGGACTCATCGAGTTGTTTCTTAAGCTCGGCTAGCTCTAGGGGTGCCATCTTATAAGGTCTTCTAGAGATTGGGACGGTTCCTGGAACAAGGTCTATCACGAACTCGACATCCCTGTCAGGTGGAATACCTGGCAGTTCTTCTGGAAAGACATCCGGGAAGTCACGGACTACCGGAACATCTTCAAGGTCTGGAAGAGGGTTGGCATTTAATGAGTAAAGCTGACGCTTAGACACTCGGGTCAAAACATTGACTGTCTTGCCCGACGGATGGGTGAGTTGAACAGTTCTAGTAGAGCAATCAATCTTAGCATAATGGGCTGACATCCAGTCCATACCCAAGATGATGTTTATGTCCGAGGACTTGAGAGCTATTAGTGATGCAAGGAAGACCAATCTGTCGACAAGAATTTCATTTCCATGGCTTATCCTAGAGGTTTGCCACTTAGAACCAGGGGTTTGGAATTACCATGGAGGTGGGCATGTCACAAAATGTGGTGTTGTGCAATCGAGCATAGCTCTCAGAGATAAATGAATGAGATGCTCCAGTATCGAAAAGAACAGTTGCCGGATGGCAATTAACAAGGAGCGTACCAAGGACGACGTTGGGATCCTCATGAGTTTCTTCAGCTGAAACGTAGTTGACATGGCCACGTGCAGTGGTGGCTGGCTTGGCGTAGTAAGTCTTTCCTGCTGGCTTACCACGGCCAACGGACTGTCCAGGTTGATTGGGGTTGTTTCGGGGGCACTCGCGCAAATAGTGACCCGTTTCTCCACACTTGAAGCATGTCACAACATTGGGGCGTGGAGCAGCATTAGCAGCGGGGCCACCATAGACCTTGGGCGGTGCATACTGCTGGTTGGGGCGAGGCGCCTCAAAGGATGGCCTCGGAGTGAACCTAGGTGGCAGAGCAGTGTTCGGAATCCAGACCCGGCGCTTCTGAGATCCGGAGCCGGATGAGGAACCAAAATCGCGAGAGTGCTTGCGTGTAGCGTCATAGTCAGTCTGTCCTGTCTCAGCACTGATGGCCTTATTGACCAATTTCTGGAAAGAGGTGCACTCGTGCAGACGAAGATCACGGCGAAGCTCGGGGCTAAGTCCCTTGCGGAACCTTGCCTGCTTCTTGGCGTCGGTGGATACCTCTTCAGGAGCATAGCGTGCTAAATTTCCAAACTCACGGCTGTATGCATCCACAGTCAGTCTGCCTTGGGTGAAGTTGCAGAATTCTTCCCGCTTACGATCTATGAGACCCTCCGGAATGTGATGCTCACGGAAAGCCTCACTGAATTCAGCCCAAGTAGTGATTTGGCCGGCTGGGCGCATAGCCTCAAAGTTTTCCCACCAGAGGCTAGCAGGGCCTTCGAGGTGATAGGCAGCATAGGTAACCTTATCAGCTTCGGCTACGTTGGCAGAACGTAGCTTATGGGTGATGCTGCGAAGCCAATCATCCGCATCGAGGGGCTCGACGGAATGGTTAAACTTCGGTGGGTACAACTTGATAAAGTCATTGATGGACACCAAGTCGTTCCTCTGATGACGTGCAGTATTCTGCTCAATTCGCTCTAGCAAGCGGTTAGTCTCACGCTTGTTTCTTTCTGCCTCCAGCATGACTTCGGCCAGAGAAGGCGGTTGAGGCAGATTCTCCCCCCTAACTGCATTGGCTTCACCCTGCGCCTGGACAGCAGGGTTGTTGCGGGTGTTGACCATCCTAGGAGAAACAAGATAACGGTTTAGACAAGGATGGCTAAATTTTGGCAGGGAAATACGGAATGTAATGGATAACACGGAATGCAGAGATGATCATCAGTATGACATGGTAATATAGAAACTGACATATATATACCAACGGTCATACACACCATACATAGTTTAGTACAAGCCCAGGCTAGAGTACAGCTACGATGAAAGACGATACATCTCATCAGAGGCATTCCAAGCTCCTATACATTATTTTTCTACACCTCCGGAACGTGATACACACCAAGTCGTATCCCACAAGACACGCAGGACTGTGGGGAATACAACTGTTACAATACTAGTGGAACTACCACCAACTCAGACGTCTCCGTAGTAATCTTCATAGAAATCACCACCATGTCCTGGGAGCTGAACATGATCATCTGGAAACAGTCGGTCCTGTGGAGCTTGCGGTCCATAAGGACTCGGGTGTGGCCTTGGTCCAACAAACGGTGGCAGACGGGGTCCACGAGGAGGGGTGATGCCTCCTACATCACGCCATTCCATACATTCTGGCAGACCAGACCGCACGGGGTACAAGTCCCTCATGTCCATATACCCAGCCTGCACGGCAGGTGCAAACCGTGTCAGAGTGGCCCAGTGATCAGAACGAGCATTAAAGAGCTCCATTCGCAAGGCACGATTCTCACGGTCCTTGTCCTCAAGCATCTCGGTGGTGGTGCGGAGTAGTGAATCCTCATGGGTAGGATCACAGTAAGTAGCCTGATAGTACCCTTGTGCCCCAGGGAGTGATGCTGGCATATAGCGGAAGTCAGTGTTCTGAAGCAAGGCAGTTCTGGCTCGTATGATAGTCATCATTGAGTAAGCTGCGTCCTGCACGGACATCTCGATGGTAACCCCAAGTCCATAAGAGCAATGGAGGGGTTCAGTAGCTCCAGGATAGGAAGGGTAAATCCTGACTGTGCAAAAATATTGGCTTTGATTAAAGTCTCGAAACTGCTCCTCGACGGTATACTCGGGATACCATCGATAGCCTGTCTCAACCATCACTCGGACCAGCATGGCCGTGTGACCAGGTACATCGAGGCACCGGGTCAGACGAACCACTTGATTCTGGGAACGGGTGGCCATCTGAAAGCACGAAATAATGCAAGGCATTAGAATTTCTAGGAGAATTCGGACAGCATAACGGCTGTAAATGCTCGGAAAAAGATTTGAGACATTCGCAACAGTTTGCAAAACCACTCAACAACATCATATCAAGGTTCTGGTTCAACCGACAACATACTAAAGGTAGTAGAAACTGAACCGAAGCATGGAACCAACAATCCTATAAGTTACTACGGATTAGTAACACGTGAACCTGATAGAGAGAAGAGAGCCTAGTCCTTAACCCACGTAGAATGAGAAGAGAATGACTCAGATCAGAGGGCATAAGGTAAAGGAGTAAAAGCGCCTTACGTTCCCTCCCACAATCAATTCCCCTACATATAACTAAAGCATTTCTAGACTCGACATCGACCAGTTTGGCTTAACGCACCTACAGGCAGTCCGGCTCTGATGCCAACGCTGTCAGGACCCCGATTCTAAGTCACACCGATCTAGCCTGTAACACCTCATATCACATTGCGGCCTCACGCACGGTACTCCCACGGGTGTCGCCTTACCATGGCCCGGGACCGTTTGCGCCTTTTGGCTCACGTATATGACAATGTCGCTAGCATCCATATGACAGAGAACCCGGGCCGACATGGCTAGTCGTGAACCCAAAGCGGCACTAACGTATGGGGACAGGCATACATGAATCAACATCGAACGTGTCGGTCAGCAGCGTGTGAATCCGGGCTGTAGCACTGGGCTAACAGGACTCCGGGAACCCGGGCTGTAGCAGGCTAGGCAGGACTCCGGATGTCACCGCGTGACATTTCCCCGAAGGGACAGACACAGGAACGATATGAAACACATGCCGGCCAGTCAAGTGTCCAGAGCAGTAGTGCTGGGCTAGCAGGACTCCGGTGAACCGGGCTGTAGCGGACTACTATGGCTCAAGGAGGCACTAGACTACATTTCCCCATAAGAGAGGCTGCCAAGGATAAACAACTAGATTGTCGGATCCCACACATACCAAGCATTTCAATCATACACACAATATGCTCGATATGTGTAAATACAACATGGCATCACAACAAAACTCTACAACTCAAAGTACTTTATTTAAAGGGCTCCAGAGAGCCTTACATAACATGTTCATACAGATAGGGGTCACATGACCCGACACTCAAGTCATACAATCATACAAACACATGCGGAAGCAACTTGTCTGGGTACAGACACTAGAAAGAAAGAAGGCTTGACGAAGCCTGTCTATCTACGTAGGCCCTTCACAAGCCTAGATCACCACCTGGGTGGCAAGTCACTCGTCGTCGTCGAGTTCTACATAGAACCCATCGGAAGGGGCGGTGTTGTCGTCTGAAAACAGTAATTGAAGCAACATGAGTACAAAGGTACTCAGCAAGTCTTACAACAGATCCTACTATACATGTTCATTCTCAAGAAGGTAGTGGAGTTATTGCAGCAAGCCAGCTTTGACTCTTGGCTAAGCTATCCTACGAGACACCACTTGTAAAATAGTTTTCGCACACGAGTCCACTAATCACCATCTCAATACTCCACCGTGGATCCTCCCTCGTCATCCCACGAGAGAGCCATCCGCGGTACTCACACTTATCTTGAGGCTTTTAGTAGTATCCATTTACTTGTCTATGAACTGCATAAGCGACCAAGTAGTCCTTTACCGCGGACGCGGCTATTCGAATAGTTTTATACCCTGCAGGGGTGTACTTCGTCACACACGCTCTCACCACTTACCGTCGCTACACGACATGTACTCGGCAACCTTCAAGCGGAAGCCCAACGTGGGTGTCGGCCACAGCCTACCTAAACACTCAAGTCTCTAGTCCAGGTTTATCGCCTATTCAGGTTCCATCCGCAGGGAGTCCGGCCGAGGTTTCCACATACGGCCCCAAACGATGTGTGCAGGGTTCCCGGACACCAAACGGGCGACTCGGTACACCGTGCCACGAGCCTACCGCATCACAGCCCACCCCTTGGTCAGCGCTGTCCACGGCCTCCAGCTTACTACAAACACCAGAAACTACGTGCAACTCCTGGACAGAGGACAAGGGTGATTAAGAAGCCGAGGGGGTCCATTGGTTTCGGGCCCAATGCGTGGTAGTAGCTGAATCTTAAATCACGCATACAGATCTCAGTTCTTAGGGACGGTCTCAATGAAACAACCCACCATGTACTCCTACATGGCCTCCCATCGATACCTTTACCAAATCGTATTCAACACCTCACTCTCATTACCGACACACGCTTTCACTCTAGTTCATCACCCTGATGAGCCAGACCTGACACGACTCTAAGCGTAGCAAGCATAGCATTGTAGGAACACAACATGGCTCAATCAACTCCTACACATGCTAGTGGGTTTCATCTAGTTACTGTGGCAATGACAGGTCATGCAAAGGAAAGTGGGTTCAACTACCGCAACACACAGCAGTTTGAATCGCGTTGTCTTAATGCAGTAAATGAGAGCAGAAGCGAGAAGATGGGTTTGTATCGAAATGATCAATGGGTTGCTTGCCTGACGGAGTGGTGGTGGAATGCTGCCCTTCAGTTGGATACTCGTGAATATCCTCGGAGGCAGAACCTACCACGATGAACACATCGAAGCACAATCAACACCAAGCAAAGTGCAACAATATGATGCATGCATGAGACATGGCAAAATGGATGTATTGGGCTAATGCAACTAAGACCAGATGGGTTTGGACTATTTTGAATCAAAGATTCAAATTCCAAGTTTATAAATGGCCCATGTTAGTGCCTTATCTTGTTATGCATTAAACAGTAGTTTAATTTGCTTAAACATGCATGAAACCAGTACAGATGGATAGAATGGATTTTTTTGATCATTTTTCATATATAAATCTTTTCATTCTGAGCTATAGATTATTTTCTATGATTTTTTGAAGTTTGTGATATTTTCTGGAATTTCCTGTATAAGAATAATTCCAGTAATTAAATTACTTATTGCGTCAGCAGTGTGTCATGATGACGTCAGCAAGTCAACTAGGCGGTCCAGGTCAAACCTGAATGGTGGGACCCGTCTGTCAGTGTCACAGGGCTAATCCTATTTTAGTTAATCTAAACTAGGAAATTAACAGGGGCTGGCCCCACATGTCAACGACCCAAGGGAGTCAAACCCCTCGTCAACGGGCCTGACACGCCGGCGGGTAGCCGCCGGCGAGGTCAGCGGTGCTCCTGTGCCTCGGGTTTGCTCTACGGGGCACCGTTCAAGGCGCCGTTGGGCTCTACAGGTAGCTGACGCAACGGCGCGTCCGTTGGTGGCCGTGGTTGGGCCTGGGGTGGCCGGAGTCGACGGCAGCGAGCTCTTTTGTGGCCGCCGGAGTTCGGGTCCGGACGAAAACGACGATACGGTGCACGGGAGGATCAATGGTTAGTCTCTACGGGTGCTGCATCTGCTCACGAAGATGACAGACATATGCACTGGACCATTTGGTCACCGGAGCCTCGTCGGCGACGAGCTCGTGCGGCGGCGCGTGCGGTGCTGCTGGTTACGGTCGAAGCAAAGGGCGGCTGCAAGAATGAGAGGATGGGGAAGGGGCAGAAGCTCATGGCAGAGGCGATGAGCTAGGTGGCGCTATCGGGGACGAACTGCTGCGGTGGTTACATCGAAGGGGATCTCCGGCGGTGGGCGGTGAAGGCGAGGTCGAAGCAGTGGCTTCGGGGAAAGCGGGCGCTCGGGGCTCGACTTGCTCGAAGGAGAAGGCGACGGCAGAGCTGCTGGACATGGTCAGGTGACGCGGAGACGGCGGTGGGCGCGGCTACGTCGGCGGGACGACGGCGGCTGCTTCGGCCATGGCGAGAGAGAGCGAGGGAGAGGCGATGGGGCGAATGGAGGTGTCCAGGGGCTCGGGGGCGCGACGTGGAGGTCGTCCAGCTCGTCCACGGGCGAGGCGGCAAGCAGGTGGCGCCGTGGCGAGCTCGCGCACGCCGGCGTCACCTCTGTGCCTGCTCTGGCGGGATGCAAGCAGCTGACTGGCCATGGGCCAGCACAGTGCTGGGCCGCCAGGTGGGCTGCCAGGTAAGTTTCTTCTCTGCTTTCTGTTTTCCTTTTTATTTGTTTCTGTTCTGTGTTTTTAAATGGTAGAAATACTATTCCATTTAGGAAAATCCTGAAAATATTCAGAGGCACATTTGAAAATATTCTCAACAGCCCAAAAATACCTTCAAGATTATTTGGGCATTTTAAAATATTTATAGGATTTAAATTGCCCAAATGCAAATACTTATGGCTTGGTGCAAAAATCTAGAATGGCCTCCAAAAATATGAAACCATTTTTGGCAGAGGTTTTAGCCAGGACCAAAGATGGTGAACATTTATGGAGGGCATTTCAGGTTCATTGAAAAGGATTTTAGTAAACCCTAGTTGTGTTCAGGGGGGGTGCTGGGGTTTCTGGCATCCCCATTTCAAGTTTCTGTGAAAAGTAGACATGATGCAACACTCTAATGCATGAACTAGCTAGGATGTGACATGAGCTTTTGCCAATGTTTGTCGTTAGCATCTTGAAGGAGTTCCACAACCTCATGTCCCTCCACTCCAACATTGAACTCATCTGAAATATACTAGATAAAGGTATTAGTCCAACAAGAGATATGTTGACATTAATTACCAAAATAACCCAGGGAGCACTTGTGCTTTCACCACCTTGCTGTCTGCCCACATGACCGACCCGTCAAGCAAAAGGTTCGTAAAAAGGCCTTTGAGAGGCAGAAATTCATTGCCGAAGAGATTAAGAAGCTTGAGGCAGCTGGTCTGGTCAGAGGAGTGCTGCATCCGACATGGTTAGCAAACATAGTGGTTGTGCGCAAGGCTAACGGAAAATGGAGGCTTTGCATAGATTTCATAGATCTCAACAAGGCCTGCCCGAAGGACCCATTTCCCTTGCCGCGCATCGACCAGATTGTAGATCCCACTTCAGGTTGTGATTTTCTCTCCTTTTTGGATGGATACTCTGGGTATCATCGAACTTCATGTCCAAGGAAGACGAAGAGAAGACCTTGTTCATCACCCCATGTGGTACATACTGCTTTGTGCGCATGCCTTTCGGGTTAAAGAGTGCCGGGTCCACTTTTGCAATAGCAGTCCAGATTGGTTTTGAACCATAGTTGCACAGAAACATTGAGGCTTATATGGATGATATTGTGGTCAAGACCAAGGAAAGATCAACCCTCATCCAGGATTTGGAGGAGACATTTGCTAATCTGTGCAAGATCAACTTTAAGCTAAATCTGGAGAAGTGTGTGTTTGGCATTCCCTCCGACAAGCTACTTGGGTTCTTCATATCCCATCGGGGGATCGAAGCCAACCCTGACAATATCAAGGCTACCGAGCAGATACAGGCACCCAGGACACTCAAGGACGTGAGGCGTCTGACAGGGTGCATTACCGCACTTAGCAGATTCATCTCCAAGTCTGCCGAGCGTGCGCTGCCGTTCTTCAAGATTTTGAAGAAGGTAGGACCCATGAAGTTGATCCCGGAAGCAAATGCAGCTTTACAAAACTTGAAGACCTACTTGTCCTCTGTGCCCACTTCGGTTGCCCCGAAACCACAAGAGCCGTTGCTGCTGTACTTAGTGGCAACCAATCAAGTGGTTAGTTCAGCCCTGGTGGCACAACGGGAAGTAGAGGAAACTGAGAGTGAACAAAGCCCGCGAGGGCCGGATGAGGATCGGGACAAAGAAGAGCACGACAGTAGGGGCAACCACAAGGACGCGGAAAAGAAGAAAGTGGTGAAGCGCCTAGTGTACTTCATCAATTCCCTGTTGTAGGGGGCTGGATCGAGGTACTCTGGTGCAAAAGTTGATTTTTGGCCTCATCATGGCATCAAGGAAACTGCGCCACTACTTCCAAGCCCATGAGATCACGGTTGTCACTCGCTTCACGTTGCAAAGGATACTCTGAAACCCTGAGGCTACCGGGAGAATACTGGAGTGGGCTTTGGAGTTATCCAGCTTTGGCCTGAAATTTGAGAGCACATCAACAATTCAGAGCAGGGCGTTGGCAGTGTTTATTGCAGAATGGGTGCCAACCCCTAATGAAGAAGTGCTGGAAATAGTTATCCCCGGCAAGGAAGCACCCGAAGAATGGATCATGTATTTCGATGGTCCCTTCTCCCTGCAAAGTGTAGGGGCTGGCGTGCTTCTCGTTGCTCCCACAGGGGAGCACTTGAAGTACGTCATCTAGATGCACTTTCCCCGGGAGGAGGCAACCAACAATACAGTAGAGTATGAAGGGCTCCTTGTCGGGCTCAAGATTGCAACAGAATTGGGAATCAAGAAGTTGATCATTCGAGGAGATTCACAACTTGTGGTGAGACAATTCAACAAGGATTACAAAAGTCCATTGATGGAGGCATACGTTGAGGAACTAAGAAAGTTGGAGGAGCACTTTGACGGATTGCAAATAGAGCATGTACCCCATGCCGAAAACAACATAGCTGATCATCTGTCAAAGTGTGCTACGCAAAAACTTCATGTGGAATCAGCAAGTTTTTTCTCCAACTTACACAGCCCTCCGTATCCCCGGCAACAATGGCCAGAAAGAGGAGGAAGTTGGACTCTGGTAAGCCTGTCCCGGTAGAGCCTCCCAGGGCTCCTAGTAGGGACCCTGCCAGAAACAACTCCCCATCGCTTGCCGGGCTGCACTCTCCTACCGGGCCACTGGCCCCCGCGGTCGAGAAATGCGCTCCCCCAGATGAGGAGGTTCCTCTAGTCCTTGTTGCCGAGCCCCAGGCTCCAACTTGGGCAAGGCACATAGTCCATTTCCTCCAAACTGGAGAACTTCCCGATGGGCAAGAGGAAGCTGGAAGCGTAGCCCAGAGGGCCAGTATGTATCGGTTTGTTGATGACGCTCTGTACAGAAGAAGGCCCAACGGTGTGAAATTGAAGTTTATCTGCCGGGAAGAAGGAAAGGAACCGCTAGCGGAAATACCCAAAGGCATGTGCGACTCTCACATTGGATCGAGGGAATTAGTTGGGAAAGCATTCCGGCAAGGATTCTATTGGCCCACATCCCTCCAAGATGCAGTCGAGCTAGTCGCCAAGTGTGAAGCCTACCAGTACCATTCCAACAACATCCACCTGCCTGCACAAGCACTTCAGACAATCCCTTTGTCATGGCCATTTTCGGTCTGGGGGCAAGATATCCTTGACCCTTTCCCCCGATCTGCCAGGGGCATTGAATTCATGTTCGTTACCATCGAAAAGTTTACAAAGTGGCTGGAAGTGGATTCCGTGAGAAAGGTGACTGCTCAGTCAGCTATTAAGTTCTTGAAAGGATTGGAGTGCCGCTTCGGGGTCCCTGCCTGGATCAACACCGATAACGGCACCTAGTTCACGAGCCGCGCCTTCATGCAATATGTTCATGCCCTCGGAAGCAAGATCTCATTTGCCTCTGTTGCTCATCCCAAAAGCAAGGGACAAGCTGAGAGGGCGAATGCTGAAGTGTTGCGAGGACTCAAGACGAGAACATTAGATACGCTGCAGGAGAGCGGCAGGCGATGGATCGATGGCGTCTAGTCCCTCAGAACAACACCAAACCGGGCTACCGGGGAGATTCCCTTCTCCCTAGTCTATGGGGCAGAAGCAGTTATCCCCACGAAACTCATTTATGGGTCACCTCGAGTGCTTGTCTACGATGAAGTAGCGTAGGATCAGCACCAGCATGACGTCACTGTGCTTCTCTAGGAGAACCGTCTGCGGGCTGCTACGCATGCTGCACACTATCAACAAGCCCTGCGTCGCTATCACAGCCGCAGGGTTCATGCCTGGTGTTTTGAGGAAGGCGACCTTGTCCTTAGGCGCGTTCAATCCGCCAAGGGTACAAACAGGTTGACGCCGAAGTGGGAAGGACCTTACCGGGTAGTTCGAGCCACCAGACCTGGCGCAGTCCATCTGGAGACCGGAGATGGCATTCAATTGCAAAACTCATGGAATATTGAGCATCTCCGCAAGTTCTACCCATAAGGCGCGGCTTTTGGGCCCTGCCCGGGAGCCACCCTTTTCTACACGCCTTGCCTCAGTTACATGTAACCCCTTGATAACCCACAAGTATAGGGGATCGCAACAGTTTTTGAGGGTAGAGTATTCAACCCAAATTTATTGATTCGACACAGGGGAGCCAAAGAATATTCTCAAGTATTGGCAGTTGAGTTGTCAATTCAACCACACCTGGATAACTTAGTATCTGCAGCAAAGTGTTTAGTAGCAAAGTAATATGATAGTAGTGGTAACGGTAACAAAAGTAACTGTAGCAAAAGTAATATTTTTGGTGTTTTGTAGTGATTGTAAGAGTAACAACGGAAAAGTAAATAAGCGAAGAACAATATATGAAAAGCTCGTAGGCATTGGATCGGTGATGGAGAATTATGCCGGATGCGGTTCATCATGTAACAATCATAACACAGGGTGACACAGAACTAGCTCCAATTCATCAATGTATTCCGAATTTAGTCATACGTGCTTATGGAAAAGAACTTGCATGACATATTTTGTCCTACCCTCCCGTGGCAGCGGGGTGCTAATGGGAAACTAAGGGATATTAAGGCTTCCTTTTAATAGAGTACCGGAACATAGCATTAGCACATAGTGAATACATGAACTCCTCAAACTATGGTCATCACCGGGAGTGGTCCCGATTATTGTCACTTCGGGGTTGCCGGATCATAACACATAGTAGGTGACTATAGACATGCAAGATAGGATCAATAACTCACATATATTCATGAAAACATAATAGGTTCAGATCTGAAATCATGGCACTCGGGCCCTAGTGACAAGCATTAAGCATAGCAAAGTCATAGCAACATCAATCTCAGAACATAGTGGACACTAGGGATCAAACCCTAACAAAAATAACTCGATTACATGATAGATCTCATCCAACCCATCACCATCCAGCAAGCCTACGATGGAATTACTCACGCACGTCGGTGAGCATCATGAAATTGGTGATGGAGGATGGTTGATGATGACGATGGCGACGGAATCCCCCTCTCCGGAGCCCCGAACGGACTCCAGATCAGCCCTCCCGAGAGGTTTTAGGGCTTGGCGGCGGCTCCGTATCGTAAAACGGGATGAGTCCTTCTCTCTGATTTTTTTCTCCCCGAAAGTGAATATATGGAGTTGGAGTTGAGGTCGGTGGAGCGTCCAGGGGGCCCACGAGGTAGGGGGCGCGCCCAGGGGGGCAGGCGCGCCCCCCACCCTCGTGGCTAGGGTGTGGGCCCCTTGGTGGATTCTTCTTGCAAGTATTTTTATTATTTCCAAATAGATGTTCCGTGAAGTTTCAGGTCATTCCGAGAACTTTTGTTTCTGCACATAAATAACACCATGGAAAGTCTGCTGAAAACAGCGTCAGTCCGGGTTAGTTCCATTCAAATCATGCAAGTTAGAGTCCAAAACAAGGGCAATAGTGTTTGGAAAAGTAGATACGACAGAGACGTATCAACTCCCCCAAGCTTAAACCTTTGCTTATCCTCAAGCAATCCAGTTGATAAACTAAAAGTGATAAAGAAAGACTTTTACAAACTCTGTTTGCTCTTGTTGTTGTAAATATGTAAAGCCATCATTCCATTTTTCAGCAAAGATTATGACTAACCACATTCACAATAACTCTTAGGTCTCATGTTTACTCATATCAATGGCATAATCAACTAGCGAGCAATAATAATAAATCTCAGATGACAACACTTTCTCAAAACAATCATAATATGATATAACAAGATGGTATCTCGCTAGCCCTTTCTGAGACCGCAAAACATAAATGCAGAGCACCTTTAAAGATCAAGGACTGACTAGATATTGTAATTCATGGTAAAAGAGATCCAATCATAGTCATACCCAATATAAATTAATAGTAATGGATACAAATGACAGTTGCGCTCTCCAGCTAGTGCTTTTTAATAAGAGGGTGATGACTCAACATAAAAGTAAATAGATAGGCCCTACGCAGTGGGAAGCAGGGACTTGTAGAGGTGCCAGAGCTCGATTTTGAAATAGAGATAAATAATATTTTGAGCGGCATACTTTCATTGTCAACATAACAACCAAGAGATGGCAATATCTTCCATGCTACACACATTATAGGCGGTTCCAAACAGAATGGTAAAGTTTATACTCCCCCTCCACCAACAAGCATCAATCCATGACTTGCTCGAAATAACGAGTGTCTCCAACTAGCAACAGTCCCAGGGGGAGATTTGTTTGCAATTATTTTGATTTAGTTTGCATAAAGCATGGGACTGGGCATCCCGGAGACCAGCCATTTTCTCGTGAATGAGGAGCGGAGTCCACTCCTCTTGAGAATAACCCGCCTAGCATGGAAGATAAGGGCAGCCCTAGATGATACATGAGCTATTCGAGCATACAAAACAGAATGTTTATTTGAAGGTTTAGAGTTTGGCACATACAAATTTACTTGGAACGGCAAGTAAATACCTAATATAGGAAGGTATAGTGGACTCATATGGAATAACTTTGGGGTTTAAGGGATTGGATACACAAGCAGTATTCCCGCTTAGTACAAGTGAAGGCTAGCAAAAGACTGGGAAGCGACCAACTAGAGAGCGACAACAGTCATGAACATGCATTAAAATTAATAAACATTGAGTGCAAGCATGAGTAGGATATAATCCACCATGAACATAAATATCGTGAAGGCTATGTTGATGTTGTTTCAACTACCTGTGTGAACATGTGCCAAGTCAAGTCACTTAAATCATTCGAAGGAGGATACCACCCTACTATACCACATCACAACCGTTTTAATAGCATGTTGGCACGCAAGGTAAACCATTATAACTCATAGCTAATCAAGCATGGCATAAGCAACTATGATCTCTAATTGTCATTGCAAACATGTTTATTCATAATAGGCTGAATCAGGAACGATGAACTCATCATATTTACAAAAACAAGAGAGGTCGAGTTCATACCAGCTTTTCTCATCTCAGTCAGTCCATCATATATCGTCATAATTGCCTTTCACTTGCACGACCGAACGATGTGAATAATAATAGGAGTGCACGTGCATTGAACTAAGCTGGAATCTGCGAGCATTCAATAAACAGGAGAAGACAAGGCAATATGGGCTCTTGGTTAAATCAACAATAATGCATATAAGAGCCACTTCAACAATTTAATTATGGTCCTCTCCTATCGACCCCCAAAGAAAAGAAAAGAAATAAAAACTATTTACACGGGAAAGCTCCCAACAAACAAAAGAAGAACGGGAAATATTTTTGGGTTTTCTTTTAATTATTACTACTACAGCAAGAAAGGTAAACTAACTAAAAGTTACAACTAATTTTTTTGTTTTTTCTCAAGGTTTATTAAACAAACAAGAAAAAGCAAGAAAAAGTAAATAAACTAGCATGGATATTACAGTGAAAGAGTATGAGCACCGACATCTAGCAATCAGTGTGTAAACATAAATGTAATGTCGGTGGGAAATATGTACTCCCCCAAGCTTAGGCTTTTGGCCTAAGTTGGTTCATTGCCAAGGATGGCCTGGCCGATATCCGTAGTTGTAGCCGAGGTCGTACTGAGATGCAGCAATTATCGCCTCCTGAGCTGTAGCGTGGCGGCGAGCTGCCTCCGCCCTCCTCTCGTACTCATCTGCCTCCTCTCTGGTAATAACATATCTTCCTTTTGCCTGATAATCAAAGAAGGCAGGAGCAAGGGGATTAATACGGACAACCCTATGTTTGTCAAAGATTAAGAGACACCGGAGAGGTGATTTATTCCTCTCAACAAACTGGTGGTGGACCATAGCATTATAATCTAAATAAGTAGGAGGCAACTCAATATCATTCTCGCGAATGTCCACATCAAGAAAATCAACTAAGCGGGCTGCATAAATTCCTCCAAAGAAATCTCCATTAAATCTATTATGATGCAACCTCCGTGCAACAATGGCTCCCAAATTATAAGATTTGTCTCCTAACAGAGCACTCCTAAGAATACTGAGGTCAGGGACACACATGTGAGATGCTTCATCTTTACCATTTATGCACCTACCTATGAAGAGAGCAAAATAATGTATAGCAGGAAAATGAATGCTCCCTATAGTAGCTTGTGCTATATCTCTAGATTCCCCCACCGTTATACTAGCAAGAAAATTTCTAAATTCAGATTTGCGGGGTTCACTAACACTACCCCATTATGGAAGTTCGCAAGCAGTAGTAAAATCCTCTAAGTCAATGGTATAAGATTTTTCATAAAGATCAAATAGGACAGTTGGAGAATTACGTGAAGATGAAAATTCAAACCTCCTCACAAATGTACTAGTGACATAGTGGTACTGGCGGCATTTGTCTGCCTCGAAGCTCACAAGATCAGCGTTACGCAAATATGCATTAAACTCTTCCTTGATTCCCGCTCGATCCATAAAGTTCTCTGAAGACCATTCACAAGGCCGCACTGGAGCGTCCCTTGGTGGCTCATCGTCAGCATCACGCATTGCAAGCCTGGGTCCTTGCTTCCGTGAAGAAAAACCTTGGAACATTTTCCTAAGCATATTTCTTCCTTTGAAAATTTTCTGAAATTTTTAGTAACTTTAAACAAAAATGAACCAAGCTCAACAAAATTGATAGCAACTCCTCCTACAAGTGCCTAGAGCCTATATCATGCATTAGAACTACTTGGAACCATATAAATTTGACATGCAAGCTCAAGAACATAGTCACCTAGGCAGCAGAAATTTGCAATGAGTAGAGCACTAGAACAAAAACTAATTGGACCAATGGAGGAGTCACATACCAAGGAACGATCTCCCCAAGCATTTTTGTGAGAGATGCTTTGAGGAAGGAGATCGAAAATCGCAGCAAAATGAGCTAGAACTCGTGCTTGAGCTGGATATTGGTGTTTGTGGGAGGAAGAAGGAGTGTGTGGGTGCAGGAATAAGTGGAGGAGGGCCACCGTGGGCCCACGAGGCAGGGGGCGCGCCCAGGGGGTAGGGCGCGCCCTCCACCCTCGTGGCCAGGTGCTTGCCCCTCCTGCTATGTTTTCAGTGCGAGATATTCTCAAATATTCCAGAAAAATCATATTCCATTTTCAGGGCATTTGGAGAACTTTTAATTTTGGGGTATTTTTATATTGCACAGATAAATCAGAAAACAGACAGAAAAATACTAATTTTACTTTATTTCAACTAAATAACAGAAAGTAGAAAGAGGGTACAGAAGGTTGTGCCTTCTAGTTTCATCCATCTCATGCTTATCAAAAGGAATCCACTAACAAGGTTGATCAAGTCTTGTTAATAAACTCATTCCGAATAACATGGAACCAAAGAAATTTCGAATAACACTATGTTACCTCAACGGGGATATGCACATCCCCAATAATAAGAATATCATATTTGTTCTTGACAGTAGGAAGAGGAAATTCAAAACCTCCAAAAATAATCGATGGAATTTTTCCAATAGAATTGATACTGTGGACTTGAGGTTGTTTCCTCAGAAAATGTACCGTATTCTCATTACCATTAACATGAAATGTGACATTGCCTTTGTTGCAATCAATAACATCCCCTGCAGTATTCAAAAAGGGTCTTCCAAGAATAATAGGCATACTATCGTCCTCGGGAATATCAAGAATAACAAAGTCCGTTAGAATAGTAACGTTTGCAACTACAACATGCACATCCTCACAAATACCGACATGTATAGCAGTTGATTTATCAGCCATTTGCAAAGATATTTCAGTAGGCGTCAACTTATTCAAATCAAGTCTACGATATAAAGAGAGATGCATAACACTAACACCGGCTCCAAGATCACATAAAGCAGTTTTAACATAGTTTCTTTTAATGGAGCATGGTATAGTTAGTACTCCTGGATCTCCAAGTTTCTTAGGTATTCCACCCTTAAAAGTATAATTAGCAAGCATGGTGCAAATCTCAGCTTCCGGTATCTTTCTTTTATTAGTGAAAATATCTTTCATATACTTAGCATAAGGATTCATTTTGAGCATATCAGTTAATCGCATACGCAAAAAGATAGGTCTAATCATTTCAGCAAAGCGCTCAAAATCCTCATCATCCTTTTTCTTGGATGGTTTGGGAGGAAAAGGCATGGGTTTCTGAACCCATGGTTCCCTTTCTTTACCATGTTTCCTAGCAACAAAGTCTCTCTTATCATAACGTTGATTCTTTGATTGTGGGTTATCAAGATCAAGAGCAGGTTCAATTTCTAGATCATTATCATTACTAGGTTGAGCATCATCATTAACATTTTCATTGGGTTAATGTTCATTACTAGATTGTGTTTCAGCATCAGAAATAGAGATATCATTTCGATTCTCAGGTGGTTCAGCAATAGTTTCACTAGAAGCATGCAAAGTCCTATCATTTTTCTTTTTCTTCTTTTTAGAAGGACTAGGTGCATCAATATTATTTGTCTAAGAATCTTGCTCAATTCTCTTAGGGTGGCCTTCAGGATACAAAGGTTCCTGAGTCATTTTACCAGTTCTAGTAGCCACTCTAACAGCATAGTCATTATTCTTACTATTCAATTCATTGAGCAAATCATTTTGAGCTTTAAGTACTTGTTCTACTTGAGTGGTAACGATAGAAGCATATTTACTAATGAGTTTAAGTTCACCTTTAACATTAGCCATATAATCACCCATGTGCTCAATCATATAAGCATTTTGTTTTAATTGTCTACCAAAATAAGCATTGAAATCTTCTTGCTTAACCATAAAGTTATCAAACTCATCCAAGCATTGGCTAGCAATTTTAGTAGGAGGGATTTCAGCTTTATCATATCTATAGAGAGAATTTACCTTTACTACCTGTGTCGGGTTATCAAGGCCAATAGGTAATGGATTAAGATCATAAGTTTCTTCAACAGGCGGTAGATTAAGACCATGTATTTCTTCAATAGGAGGTAAATTCTTAACATCTTCAGCTTTAATACCCTTTTCTTTCATAGATTTCTTTGCCTCTTGCATATCTTCAGGACTGAGATATAGAACACCTCTCTTCTTCGGTGTTGGTTTAGGAATAGGCTCAGGAATTGCCTCCGGAGTTGGCTCAGAAAGTGTCCAATTATTTTCATTTGCCAACATATTATTCAATAGAATTTCAGCTTCATCCAGTGTTCTTTCCCTGAAAACAGAACCAGCACAACTATCCAGGTAATCTCTGGAAGCATCGGTTAGTCCATTATAAAAGATATCAAGTATTTCATTTTTCTTTAGAGGATGATCAGGCAAAGCATTAAGTAACTTGAGAAGCCTCCCCCAAGCTTGTGGGAGACTCTTTTGCTTCAATTTGCACAAAGTTGTATATTTCCCTCAAAGCAGCTTGTTTCTTATGAGTAGGGAAATATTTAGCAGAGAAGTAATAAATCATATCCTGGGGACTACGCACACAACCAGGATCAAGAGAATTAAACCATATCTTAGCATCACCCTTTAATGAGAACGGAAATATTTTAAGGATATAGAAGTAGCGAGATCTCTCATCATTAGTGAACAGGGTGGCTATATCATTCAATTTAGTAAGATGTGCCACAACAGTTTCAGATTCATAGCCATGAAAAGGATCAGATTCAACCAAAGTAATTATATCAGGATCAACAGAGAATTCATAATCCTTATCAGTAACACAGATAGGTGAAGTAGCAAAAGCAGGGTCAGGTTTCATTCTAGCATTAAGAGATTGCTGCTTCCATTTAGCTAATAACCTCTTGAGTTCATATCTATCTTTGCAAGCTATAATAGCTAAAGAAGCTTCTTTATCAAAAACATAACCCTCAGGAATAACACGCAAGTCTTCATCATCACTTTCATCAATATAATCAGTTTCAATATTTTCTTTCTCTCTAGCCCTAGCAATTTGTTCATCAAGAAATTCACCAAGTGGCACAGTAGTATCAAGCATAGAAGTAGTTTCATCATAAGTGTCATGCATAGCAGAAGTGGCATCATCAATAACATGCGACATATCAGAATGAATAGAAGAAGCAGGTTTAGGTGTCGCAAGCTTACTCAAAACAGAAGGTGAATCAAGTGCAGAGCTTGATGGCAGTTCCTTACCTTCCCTCGTAGTTGAGGGATAAATTGTTGTTTTAGCGTCTTTCAAGTTCTTCATAGTGACCAGCAGATATAAATCCCAAGTGACTCAAAGAATAGAGCTATGCTCCACGGCAACAGCGCCAGAAAATAGTCTTGATAACCCACAAGTATAGGGGATCGCAACAGTTTTCGAGGGTAGAGTATTCAACCCAAATTTATTGATTTGACCAAGGGGAGCCAAAGAATATTCTCATGTATTAGGAGTTGAGTTGTCAATTCAACCACACCTGGATAACATAGTATCTGCAGCAACGTGTTTAGTAGCAAAGTAATATGATAGTAGTGGTAACGGTAACAAAAGTAACTGTAGCAAAAGTAATATTTTTGGTGTTTTGTAGTGATTGTAAGAGTAACAACGGAAAAGTAAATAAGTGAAGAACAATATATGAAAAGCTCGTAGGCATTGGATCGGTGACGGAGAATTATGCCGGATGCAGTTCATCATGTAACAATCATAACATAGGGTGAGACAGAACTAGCTCCAATTCATCAATGTAATGTAGGCATGTATTCCAAATATAGTCATACGTGCTTATGGAAAAGAACTTGCATGACATCTTTTGTCCTACCCTCCCGTGGTAGCGGGGTGCTAATTGGAAACTAAGGGATATTAAGGCTTCCTTTTAATAGAGTACCGGAACAAAGCATTAGCACATAGTGAATACATTAACTCCTCAAACTATGGTCATCACCGGGAGTGGTCCCGATTATTGTCACTTCGGGGTTGCCGGATCATAACACATAGTAGGTGACTATAGACTTGCAAGATAGGATCAAGAACTCACATATATTCATGAAAACATAATAGGTTCAGATCTGAAATCATGGCACTCGGGCCCTAGTGACAAGCATTAAGCATAGCAAAGTCATAGCAACATCAATCTCAGAACATAGTGGATACTAGGGATCAAACCCTAACAAAAATAACTCGATTACATGATAGATCTCATGCAACCCATCATCGTCCAGCAAGCCTACGAGGGAATTACTCATGCACGGCGGTGAGCATCATGAAATTGGTGATGGAGGATGGTTGATGATGACGATGGCGACGAATCCCCCTCCCCGGAGCCCGGAACGGACTCCAGATCAGCCCTCCCGAGAGGTTTTAGGGCTTGGCGGCGGCTCCGTATCCTAAAACGCGATGAATCCTTCTCTCTAATTTTTTTCTCCCCGAAAGCATATATATAGAGTTGGAGTTGAGGTCGGAGGAGCTCCAGGGGGCCCACGAGGTAGGGGGCGCGCCCCCCACCCTCGTGGCTAGGGTGTGGGCCCCCTGGTCTTCATCTTTTGCAAGGATTTTTTATTATTTCCAAATAGACGTTCCGTGAAGTTTCAGGTCATTACGAGAACTTTCATTTCTGCACATAAATAACACCATGGAAAGTCTGCTGAAAACCGCGTCAGTCCGGGTTAGTTCCATTCAAATCTTGCAAGTTAGAGTCGAAAACAAGGGCAAAAGTGTTTGGAAAAGTAGATACGACGGAGACGTATCACCCCTTGTACAAAGCCAGGCGCAGACCCTGAGCAACAAAGACATAAATGAAGCGCTGGGGGCCCCTGACAAGTTGCATGCATGCATAAGCATTTCATGAGCATTGCATATGCATATAGATAAGATCACATCTTGCATCATTTCCATCTACATAAAACTTGAGGTTCCTACCGTGAGCTTGCCTCTATAGGAGGA
Organism: Triticum aestivum; assembly: GCF_018294505.1. Classification (NCBI taxonomy): domain Eukaryota; kingdom Viridiplantae; phylum Streptophyta; class Magnoliopsida; order Poales; family Poaceae; genus Triticum; species Triticum aestivum. The sequence goes on along the minus strand of NC_057814.1, from coordinate 302,265,661 downwards.
TGGAAAGATGAACCAACGCTGCGGTCTCCGGCAAGCCAAATAGATAAGTTCTATCTCTCGTCCATACGTGTTCTGTAAGCAAATACTTGTGCATAAGAAAAGCTCGCCGTCCCTTGACACGAACGTTGCTTCGGTCAGGATGGTCGCAGTGGCCTTTGATGAAAAGAGTGGCGGGGGGTGCCCCCTCATCGCAATTTGTGCCCGGTAGGCTTACTCCTCGGTAGCAAAATAGAGGGTACCGGCAGGATAGCCTGTCGGGGAAACTCATTTATTTAAAATATTGATGCATTCCACCTCTGCATGGACATATACATGCATGAGTCCCTGGCAAGGTCCATCTTTTTCATTAACATGCCGATCAAACAAGTACAGACCTTACAGGACACAAACATGGATACAAGAGATTACATTCTTTGAACTAAAATTTGGCAAGTGCCTATAGATTTAAGATTGAAAAAAGATAAGTGCCCCGTGACGCCTTTGCCCTTGTCCATCTCCTGCAAGAAGGGACCAAGGACGCCGGAGGAGGACCCGGCTAGGATTCGACGCCTCCCCAGGATTAGGATGGCGCCGCTTCCCAGCAAGGAGGAAGAAACCGGAGGGCAGACGCGGATGGTGACACTGCCGGAGGACCAGATGGGAGACACGGAGTCACCGGCAAACATGACTCGTCGGAACGGTGTGGCACCCAAGTTTTTATTTGGATTCTTTTTTGAAAAGATTTTATTTGACTTGAGGGGAGTGATTTAAAAAATTTTCTTCAAGAGAACTCTCCCTCTCATATATTTTCTTTATGGCAAAAATTTTATTTGGATTCACCCAAGATCTGCCTTTGACCTTGGGAGTTCTTGCTCTTCATTTGGACTCAAGACAAAATGTTTTTTTCATTTGGGAAAAGAACTTTTGAAAACCTTTTCTGAATTTGCACTATGGCTTTTGGAAGGTACTTTGCCACTTTCAACTATTCCTTCTTGCCATGGCATAAGTGCAAATCCTCTCTCCTAAACACTCCCTCACCTCTGGATCATGATTTACATCAAATCCAGCAAGTTGAACCTCCCCATGTATTTATTTCCATTCAAATTCTATTCAAATATTTTCTGCCTTCTATTCTACCTCTTGGAGATTTACAAAGGAACTCCATTTTCTGTTTGGACTTTTACCACCAAACTTCTTTCCCCTCCTAGTCCTTTGAACCCTCAACCTAGAACCATGAAGATCCACTGGTCTCCAGTTCAAAATTTTCAAACTACATCAGCTGCAAGTTTGGACCAGATTTGCCAAATTTGGTGAAATTCATTCAAAACCTTCTCCAAAAATTCCAAGTAAATTCATGCAGCCCCTGGGTGCTTTGAGTGATCATCTCACCAAGTTACAGCTCCAGAAAAATTTATCTCTTTACCAAAACCTACTGTCGAACACCTGCAATGCATGGTCACTGTCAAGTTCAGTAACTTCAGAGTTCAGTCAGTGCTGCTGTCGTTTTCTTCAGAAACGGGCATCGATCTCGCCAGTACCATCGCGTCGCCTTGCTCCTCGTCCTCGCCCTCTTGTTCCTGCACCGCACGAGTGCCTGGCATCTTGCGGGCGTCGGCGACGAGCAGCAGAAGGTGCGCCGCCCCGTGACCGACGCCGGCGGCGGCTTTGCGGACGCCAGCGGGAGACACGGCGCCGCCGACTCCACCCAGCGCCGCCCAAACCACCGGAGCCCGCCGCGTGGCCGTCCACTCCCCCGAATGCGCTGCCGCTCTCGTCGTGAACCGCAGGGCGCGGAGCGCGCTCTCTGCCGCCGTTGAGCCCGTGCGGTCACCTCACCGTGGGCAGACGCCATTACGCCAGGACCAGCTCCGTTTAGCTGCAAAACGAGTCCCGTAACATCCACTGATGCTGCCCGACCGCTCAAACCCTCTGCCAACCCACTGCTCCGCCGTAATCGCTCGCCGGAGATTCTCCGTTCACGGCCACCCCGTCGATCTGCCTATAAATAGAGGTCCCGAGCTTCAACTCGAGCACCCACCAGCCCTACACTTCCCCTAGAGCACGCCTAGCCACTGGAAGAGCCCCGAGGAGGTCTCCTTCCTCGACTCCGGCCGCCGCGACCCGCCACGGGATCCAGCCCGATTCGCCCCCGTGTGTGCTCCGCAGCCCCCATTCTCTTGCCAGTAGCTTCTCCTTGCATCACCCGTTCTGACCCGCGCCTCAATTCGTACTTGCAGCCCTCCACCGGAGTTCCCCAACCTCACCCGAACCGCCGTCCGCCGGAGATAGTGTCGCCGTCGACGTGGTGCTCCCCGTTGGACGAGTCCACCACCCACCGACGCGGAAGAAGACACTGAAGCTCTTGGTACCCTCCGTTTCTCCTAACTCGCCGTGGTTCGACGCCGGCGTCCACCGCCGTCTTCGGGCGCCGGCGAGCCTTTCAAACCTGACATGCGGGCCCCGCGTGTCAGCCTCTGTTTTATTTCCCCGAACCGTTTTCTGTTGGCGCCTTCGGGCAAAATACGTTTTCTCCTTGCGCTTGCGCATTCCCAGCCGAAGCGTTTTCTGTTTTCTCAGTTAAAACCCTGGAACTTTTCTGTTTCATTACAGAAAGGTCCCTGGACAGAAACCTTTATAACTTTTTAATGAAAAGGTATTTTTGAGTGATTCTTTTTCTGACAATCTTCAAATTTTGTCTAGTTTTTTATGGGATTTATTTGAAAAATATTTGGCAAAGTTTCTGTGCATGTGTTGGTTTTCACGTTAGTACCCCGTTTCGTGATTGCCGTAGGTTCCGGGAGAGGGGACGGAGCCGCGAACTTCGCCGAGCTAGACTCCGACTTCTCCGAACCAGGCAAGCATGTTTGAACATTTGATATGGCAGATGTTTTGCATGTTCATGTGAAAGTTTGTGCGTGGCATGTGAGTGTCGATAAATACCTCGTTGCTTGTAAGGCAACGACCCGGTTGTTCCGAAGTTGCGATGACCTCTGATGAGAGGTGGCCTAATCATGTAGTGACATGAAGGGCAGCAAGGTGGTACTGTTGTAGCATGCCAGCCTTGCGTCATCCGACTTTCTTCGACGTTAACGTGGTTGGAGCCACGTTATCGATCTTTTCCCGCATGTTCCAAAGTTGCGATGACCTCTGATGAGAGGTGGCCTAATCATGTGGTGACATGAAGGGCAGCAAGGTGGTACTGTTGTAGCATGCCAGCCTTGTGTCATCCGACTTTTCCGACGTTAACATGGTTGGAGCCGTGTTATCGTCCCTTCCCCTTTCCGTGCTACCACATGTCTCATTGCCAGGATACGGTTTAGTAAGTTGGTAACCTCTTTCCGTGTACACACCAAACAGAGAGGCCGGGATGATGGTACCTTGGCCCAGGATTAAAGCCAGTCATTCGGTCAGGGGGCATGGGTGTTTCCGGTTGGGACCGAGAGGGGGGGCACCCCCTTATAGCGCGCGTATAGAAATTTGATCCCATGCTACGCGAGGTTGTAGCCTCCCCGACTCAGGGTTTTTCCTGAATGTTGCCGAGGGTGATCCCTGGCTTCGGATGGTTAAATTGGGTGTGTACTGGTTAGACGTGTTCCTTCCAGAACACCGTAGACGGAACTAGTCCCCGTGACTACTGAAATCCGTTGGCTGTGGTTAAGTACAAACTCTGCAGAGTCAATTCTTTCCAAATCATCGTATCCATGATCAGTAATGTAGACTTTATATCCAAATCTATCCGTGTGAAAAACTTGCCCCGGTGAACAAGCTCAAGTGGTAAAATCTCAGATTTATTGTTATTCCAGTGGATGGACTAACTTTATTTTGTGTCTCATGCTTGTGATAATTTATGTCTCCGAGCTATTGTATAATGATTGTGATATAAGCCCTTTATGTGACGTCGCGCAGACGTCCGACTGTGGCGTGTACTCGTTTCTCACTTTCGATATAAGCCCTTTATGTGATGTCGCTCAGACGTCCGACTGCGGCATGCACTGTCTTTACTTTCTGTTATAAGCCCTTTATGTGGTGTCGCCCGACGCCCGACTGTGGCATTATTATTCCGCATTTTCCTCTCGAGGAGTCTTTCAGACACTCGTTTGGCACCTGTATTATTATTCCGCATTTTCCTCTCGAGGAGTCTTTCAGACACTCGTTTGGCACCTGTATTATTATTCCGCATTTTCCGCTCGAGGAGTCTTTCAGACACTCGTTTGGCACCTGTATTATTATTCCGCATTTTCCTCTCGAGGAGTCTTTCAGACACTCGTTTGGCACCCGTATTACTATTCTGGCAGTTTCCGCTCGAGGCGTCATTCAGACCCTCGCTTGGCACCCAGTATTTATTATCTCTATGTCTGATCGCACTGGTTAACTTATTCATGTGTTTCATGTTTGCATTTGTTATACCTTATGTCCGAACTGTCTTGCGAGTACTTTCATAGTACTCACCTGGCTTGTTGATTTGGCCAGATGTTGACGAAGGCGATCTCTTGGATGAAGAGTTTGATAGCGCGTCCGATGCCTAGAGGAGTCCCAGTCAGTCCTGCGCGATCCCGGATATTGGTCACTTGTATTGTTTACGCTTCCGCCACCCGCAATAAGTCTTCTCGAGCCTCACTCCGACGCTCGAAGAGTTGTAGTTTCTGGAATCATGTCACTCGCTTCGCGATGATATTTCCACCACCGTTATTATCGTGAGTTAGTAGTTTGCCACCCTATCCGCCGTATTGTTTTATCGGCGTGCATGTAATAAATTGTTGGGCAGTCTCTGCTCAACTTTGTATTATATTTAGTACTCCTGGTATTTTTTTCTTCTGTGACCAATGTATTGTCTATCAGTGAGAAGGAATTCTTCCTCGCTGGTCCGTAACAGGGATTGGTTTCTCAATAATTATTTTATTGAAAAACCGGTCGTGACAAGCTTGGTATCAGAGCCAGGCTGACTGTAGGAAGCCACTAGGTGCGATCGCTAATCGGTTATTAGCGTCTTTTGTGCTTCTTCAGCATTTTGCAATTGTAGCTATTTTCTGTTGGTCATCATAAAATTTATGACATGACTACTCAGAATTTTTGCCTACTTTTGTAGATGGCTGGCAGCAGCTGTGAGAATCGAGTGTTCACCAACGTGCCCGAGGGGTTTGTCAAGCTCCTCGTCTCCATCACCAAGCTCGCGATCGGGCCAGCAGCTCGCCCGGAGTTCACCCTCTATCAGCACAAGCTCAGTGACGACGTGTCTATGCACCAGGCTGTGGTGCAGTTCAAGGGAGGACGTTCAGCTGCACGCCACTTCCGTTTTGTGGGAAGGGCCATGCCTACGGAGAGGCATGCCATGCAGATGGCTGCCCGTGAGGCGATAGCTCGCCTTCGGGACATCCTTCCTACGATGAAGACTCGTCGCTACCGCTACCTCCCATGCCATGTGCCTTACACCAGCCACTATGCGTTCGCCTGCCATCGGGGAGAGCGAGATGAAGCCATCGAGATGGTTGTGGAGTATCTCAAGGCTCTGGAGGAGTCTTTCGACAACCTCGTAGATGATCTTGTGGCTGCCCGCATGGACTTAGTCCGGGGCGGTCCTGCCAGCAGGAAGGAGCTTCTCCACACGGCGCCGCCTCTGACATTCGTCTCGTCTTCAGCCTCGTATGCACCGGCCGTTTTGGCCACTGCTCGCCGTCTGCCTACCACTGAGGAGTTCGACCGAGTCATCGCTCCTACTCCAGTCAGAGCCGCACCGCCTGCCGCACGCGCTCTACCGCCAGTCGCCCCCGCACCATCACCGCAGCGCAGCGTCGCACGCCAGGAGCCAGCTAGAGAGGAGGAGGTTGATTCTCCTGGACCGCTGAGCCTTGCCCTCGGCAAGGGGAAGGAGATCTTCACCATCTCCGACTGAGAGCACCGAGTAGCCGCGTGTTATGCCTGCTTGTATGATGTGTTGTTTTTATCTGTACGCTAGTTTGTGTTGGTGTGTTTGCTGCCTTCCGGAGTAGTACGCTAGTTTTTAATAACATGTCAGGATTGTGTACGCACAACCTGAGTGCTGTATCTTGTGTTTGCTTTCGCATGTAAGATTTGTGTTAAGCACTTCTTCTCCGTGAAAATCATTTGTGTTTCTTGAAAACCTTGAAGCCTTTTTGATTATTGCCTTTGCAAGGGTTTTCCTGCGCTACACGGTTTTTCTCATGGGTTTTGCAAATGATACCCCAGACTGGAAAAATGTCTCGCCCTTGGACTCGCTCTATGCCCAATCAGCCAGAAGAGGTTTACGGAACACAGACCAGCAACAATTTCACTCAGGGTCAGTCCAGCCAACAGGACAGCGAAGCGGCACTATCTCAAGTATGCCGTCTCTTCGAGCAAAGCCAGCAACAGCACCAGGAGATGATGAACCATGTCATCAATATGGGAAACCACCGTGAACCCTATCAACCACATTCCAAGTTATCTGAGTTACAGAAGACTCGCCCCTCAACTTTTGCTCACACCGACAGGCCACTGGAAGCCGATGATTGGCTTCGCGAGATTGAAAGGAAACTGATTATCGCTCAATGCTCAGATCATGAGAAGGTGCTTTATGCACCACACTACCTTACTGGAGCAGCCGCAGCATGGTGGGAAAACTTCCTACACATGCACCCCAGGGAACACAACATCACCTGGGAAGAATTCAAGGAAGGCTTCCGTGGGGCACACATTCCCAGGAGCATCCTAAAGATCAAGAAGAGAGAGTTTGATGACCTGAAGCAAAGAGGCATGACCGTCACAGAATACAACGGCCAGTTTACCCAACTGTCTCGTTATGCCTACGACGAGCACATGACAGAAAACAAGAAGATGGAAAAATTCCTGGACGGCCTGGCACCAGCATTAAGATGCCAACTGATTGTACACACCTTTCCGGATTTTAAGACGCTGGTGGACAAGGCCATCACCCTGGAGAATGAGCGCCGTAGTCTGGAAGATATCCGCAAGCGGAAGAGGGACAAGACGACTCTTGCCCGCAGCAACCGAGGCAAGACTGAGGTCCCAAGGACAGACACGAGGAGATCCACGACTACTGAGCCAAGACCCGTCGGACAATTTCATGCCAGAGACAAGGAGTTCACATACCGTCCAGGGGTCACCTGCTATGCTTGTGGTCAACAAGGGCATTATGCTAAACAGTGCCCGAAGCCAAGAGACTCGGCACCCAAGCCGAACAATGGTGGAAACAATCCAGCCCCCAAGCGCAACAACTTCAATCCCAGCAACAACCACAGGAAGGGTCACTTGAACCATGTGACCAGGGAAGAAGCGCAGAATGCCCCAGACATCGTGCTCGGTACGTTCCCTGTCAACACAGTACCTGCCACGGTTTTGTTTGATTCTGGAGCTTCCCATTCGTTCGTTTCGAAGAGTTTTGTTTCGCAACATGGTTTTCCGATACTCCCCTTGGAAAAATCTATGATCATCAAGTCCCCCGGAAATAAGCAAATTGCTCAGGGTTACTGCCAAGGAGTGGTCATTGAGTTCGAAGGACTACCATTCCACGCGAATCTCATCGTGTTGGAAAGTAAAGGACTGGATGTCATTTTAGGAATGGACTGGTTGACCACCAACAAAGGATTCATCGACTGTTTCAATCGGACAGTGATTCTCACTCACCATCACGGCAAGACTATAAGAGTTTCCGCTCAAGAAAGGCCACGATCACAGAAACCAAAACTGAACAAGATGGACATCGCAGAATTAAGAAAAGTGCCAGTGGTATGCGAGTTCCCTGATGTGTTCCCGGAAGAACTACCAGGCATGCCACCAGACCGAGAGATCGAATTCAGCATCGAACTAGCACCTGGCACCGCTCCCATTTATAAGAAGCCATATAGAATGGCACCCTCAGAATTGGTGGAGTTAAAGAAGCAGATAAAAGAATTATTGGACAAGGATTTATTCGAGCCAGCTCCTCACCTTGGGGTTCGCCTGTGTTGTTCGCCAAAAAAAGGATGGGACTTTAAGGCTGTGCATAGACTATCGAGCCCTCAATATGGTCACCATCAAAAACAAATATCCGATGCCACGAATAAATGATTTGTTTGACCAGCTCGCACAGGCCAAGGTATTCTCGAAAATTGATTTGCGATCGGGATATCACCAATTGAAGGTACGGACGGAAGATATTCCCAAGACAGCTTTCACTTCCAGATATGGGTTATACGAGTTTACGGTGATGCCGTTTGGACTAACAAACGCCCCCGCATATTTCGTCCACCTCATGAACAAAGTATTCATGAAATTCATGGACAAATTTGTGGTGGTATTCATTGACGACATTCTGGTTTACTCAAGGACACCAGAAGAACATGCTGAGCACCTCAGAATTGTTTTGGGAGAATTGAGGAAACATCAGTTGTACGCCAAATTTAGCAAATGCGAATTTTGGCTAAGACAAGTTGGTTTCTTGGGCCATATATTGAACCAAGAAGGCGTGGCCGTAGACCCAGAAAAGGTCAAGGCCATACTAGACTGGAAGCCACCCGCGAATGTTACAGATGTGCGGAGTTTCCTAGGAATGGCCGGATATTACAGGAGATTTATTGAAGGATTCTCCACTGTGGCAAAACCTATAACACAGTTACTCAAGAAGGACAAGAAATTCGTATGGACGGAAGCATGTGAGCAGAGCTTCCAAGAACTCAAGAAGAAGCTGACAACCGCACCAGTCTTAACCGTACCAGACATACACAAGAGCTTTGAGGTGTATTGTGACGCGTCCCGAAAAGGTCTCGGATGTGTGCTAATGCAGGATGGCAAAGTTGTCGCATATGCCTCCAGACAGCTGCGAAAACATGAGGAAAATTACCCAACACATGACTTGGAACTAGCAGCAGTTATACATGCACTCAAGGAGTGGAGGCACTTTCTGTTGGGAAATCGCTGTGAAATATATACAGACCATAAGAGCCTCAAATATATTTTCACACAGCCAGAGCTGAATTTACGCCAACGACGCTGGTTGGAACTGGTCAAGGACTATGACGTCGGTATTCCACTACCACCCAGGAAAGCAAATGTAGTGGCCGATGCCCTTAGTCGAAACCCCAGCCCGGACAGTGACGGTCAGCAAAACTTGAGGCCTGAGTTTCAGCGAGAGTTCACTCGGCTCAACATGATGTTAGTCTCTGAGGGCACCATATCGAACCTGGAGATACAACCCACCCTAGTGGAACAAATCAAGAAGGCCCAACAGGGACATCCCAGTATCGAAGGCATAAAGAAGAAAATGAACCGTAGTAAGACTTCAGAATTCGTCACGGACAGTGAAGGAACATTATGGTACCGGGACAGACTTTGCGTACCTAACATTGAGGAACTCAAGCAACAGATCTTGACGGAAAGCCACACCGCTCCATACTCGATACATCCTGGAGGAACCAAAATGTACAAGGACATCCAGGAAAGATTTTGGTGGCACGGTATGAAAAGAGATATAGCCACATTCATTGCTTGTTGCGATTCATGTCAGCGCATCAAGGCCGAGCACCAAAAGCCAGCAGGGCTACTCCAGCCTAACAGGATACCGGAGTGGAAATGGGATGAAATCGGAATGGACTTCATTGTCGGATTACCCCGATCGCAACGCGGAAATGACGCCATATGGGTCATCACAGACCGACTAACCAAAGTTGCACACTTCATTCCCGTGAAGACTACCTACTCCACACAAAGACTGGCAAAACTCTATCTCTCCCGTATAGTTTGCTTGCACGGAGTCCCAAAGACTATAATATCTGACCGAGGCACCCAATTCGTCTCCAAATTTTGGGAACACCTACAACAAGCTCTGGGCACACAACTGGCTTTCAGTACAGCATACCACCCTCAGACAGATGGACAAACAGAGCGTGTAAACCAAATCCTAGAGGATATGCTAAGAGTCTGTGTGCTCACCTATGGATCCAGTTGGGAAGAGAGTTTGCCCTATGCCGAATTTGCGTACAACAACAGTTACCAAGCCAGCTTGCAAATGGCACCCTTTGAAGCATTGTACGGACGGAGGTGTCGTACCCCATTGAATTGGTCAGAAACAGGTGACAGCCGTATCTTCGGCCCAGATATGCTTAAGGAGGCCGAGGAAAAAGTTAAACAAATCAGGGACAGACTCAAGACAGCACAGAGCCGACAAAAGAGCTACTATGATCAGAAGCATCGTGAGGTCAGCTTTGAACCTGGTGATTCCGTATACCTCCGAGTATCTCCTATGAGGGGTCTGCAACGGTTCAAAATAAAGGGGAAACTAGCCCCAAGATTTATTGGACCATTTTGTGTGAAGGCACGAAGAGGCACGGTAGCCTACCAACTAGACCTACCCAAGGAGCTGTCAGACGTCCATGACGTATTCCACGTCTCGCAGTTGAGGAAATGTGTGAGTAACCCGGAGAAACATGTACCTCATGAGGACATTGATATGCAACCAGATCTCACCTACAGAGAAAGGCCAGTAAAGATTTTAGAAGAGTCTGAACGGAGGACCCGTCAGAAAACGACAAAAGTTTTTCAGGGTCCAGTGGAGCAACCACACTGAGGATGAAGCCACATGGGAAAGGGAAGATTTCCTCCGAGCAGAGTATCCATATCTATTTGAGGATCAGCAGAAATCTCGAGGACGAGATTTTTCCTAAGGGGGTAGGTGTTGTGGCACCCAAGTTTTTATTTGGATTTTTTGAAAAGATTTTATTTGACTTGAGGGGAGTGATTTAAAAAATTCTTCAAGAGAACTCTCCCTCTCATATATTTTCTTTATGGCAAAAATTTTATTTGGATTCACCCAAGATCTGCCTTTGACCTTGGGAGTTCTTGCTCTTCATTTGGACTCAAGACAAAATGTTTTTTTCATTTGGGAAAAGAACTTTTGAAAACCTTTTCTGAATTTGCACTATGGCTTTTGGAAGGTACTTTGCCACTTTCAACTATTCCTTCTTGCCATGGCATAAGTGCAAATCCTCTCTCCTAAACACTCCCTCACCTCTGGATCATGATTTACATCAAATCCAGCAAGTTGAACCTCCCCATGTATTTATTTTCCATTCAAATTCTATTCAAATATTTTCTGCCTTCTATTCTACCTCTTGGAGATTTACAAAGGAACTCCATTTTCTGTTTGGACTTTTACCACCAAACTTCTTTCCCCTCCTAGTCCTTTGAACCCTCAACCTAGAACCATGAAGATCCACTGGTCTCCAGTTCAAAATTTTCAAACTACATCAGCTGCAAGTTTGGACCAGATTTGGCAAATTTGGTGAAATTCATTCAAAACCTTCTCCAAAAATTCCAAATAAATTCATGCAGCCCCTGGGTGCTTTGAGTGGTCATCTCACCAAGTTACAGCTCCAGCAAAATTTACCTCTTTACCAAAACCTACTGTCGAACACCTGCAATGCATGGTCACTGTCAAGTTTCAGTAACTTCAGAGTTTCAGTTCAGTGCTTCTGTCGTTTTCTTCAGAAACGGGCATCGATCTCGCCAGTACCGCCGCGTCGCCTTGCTCCTCGTCCTCGCCCACTTGTTCCTGCACCGCACGAGCGCCTGGCACCTTGCGGGCGTCGGCGACGGGCAGCAGGAGGTGCGCCGCCCCGTGACCGACGCCGGCGGCGGCTTTGCGGACGCCAGCGGGAGACACGGCGCCGACGACTCCACCCAGCGCCGCCCAAACCACCGGAGCCCGCCGCGTGGCCGCCCACTCCCCCGAATGCGCTGCCGCTCTCGTCGTGAACCGCAGGGCGCGGAGCGCGCTCTCTGCCGCCGTTGAGCCCGTGCGGTCACCTCACCGTGGGCAGACGCCATTACGCCAGGGCCAGCTCCGTTTAGCTGCAAAACGAGTCCTGTAACATCCACCGATGCTGCCCGACCGCTCAAACCCTCTGCCAACCCACTGCTCCGCCGTAATCGCTCGCCGGAGATTCTCCGTTCACGGCCACCCCGTCGATCTGCCTATAAATAGAGGTCCCGAGCTTCAACTCGAGCACCCACCAGCTCTGCACTTCCTCTAGAGCACGCCTAGCCACTGGAAGAGCCCCGAGGAGGTCTCCTTCCTCGACTCCGGCCGCCGCGACCCGCCACGGGATCCAGCCCGATTCGCCCCCGTGTGTGCTCTGCAGCCTCCATTCTCGTGCCAGTAACTTCACCATGCATCTCTCGTTCTGACCCGCACTTCAATTTGAAGCTTGCAGCCCTCCACCGGAGTTCCCCATCCTCACCCGAGCCGCCGTCCGCCGGAGATAGTGTCGCCGTCGACGTGGTTCTCCCCGTTGGACGGGTCCACCACCCACCGACGCGGAAGAAGACACCGAAGCTCTTTGTACCCTCCGTTTCTCCTAACTCGCCGTGGTTCGACGCCGGCGTCCACCGCCGTCTTCGGGCGCCGGCGAGCCTTTTCAAACCTGACATGCGGGCCCCGCGTGTCAGCCTCTGTTCTATTTCCCCGAACCATTTTCTGTTGACGCCTTCGGGCAAAATACGTCTTCTCTCTTGCGCTTGCGCATTTCCAAACGAACCGTTTTCTGTTTTCTCAGTTAAAACCCTGGAACTTTTCTGTTTCATTACAGAAAGGTCCCTGGACAGAAACCTTTATAACTTTTTAATAAAAAGGTATTTTTGAGTGATTCTTTTTCTGACATTCTTAAAATTTTGTCTAGTTTTTTTATGGGATTTATTTGGAATTATTTGGCAAAGTTTCTGTGCATGTGTTGGTTTTCACGTTAGTACCCGTTTCGTGATTGCCGTAGGTTCCGGGAGAGGTGACGGAGCCGCGAACTTCGCCGAGCTAGATTCCGACTTCTCCGAACCAGGCAAGCATGTTTGGACATTTGATATGGCAGAAGTTTTGCATGTTCATGTGAAAGTTTGTGTGTGGCATATGAGTGTCGGTAAATATCTCGTTGCTCGTAAGGCAACGACCCGGTTGTTCCGAAGTTGCGATGACCTCTGATGAGAGGTGGCCTAATCATGTAGTGACATGAAGGGCAGCAAGGTGGTACTGTTGTAGCATGCCAGCCTTGCGTCATCCGACTTTCTTCGACGTTAACATGGTTGGAGCCACGTTATCGATCTTTTCCCGCATGTTCCAAAGTTGCGATGACCTCTGATGAGAGGTGGCCTAATCATGTGGTGAAATGAAGGGCAGCAAGGTGGTACTGTTGTAGCATGCCAGCCTTGTGTCATCCAACTTTTCCGACGTTAACATGGTTGGAGCCGTGTTATCGTCCCTTCCCCTTTCCATGCTACCACATGTCTCATTGCCAGGATACGGTTTAGTAAGTTGGTAACCTCTTTCCGTGTACACACCAAACAGAGAGGCCGGGATGATGGTACCTTGGCCCAGGATTAAAGCCAGTCATTCGGTCAGGGGGCATGGGTGTTTCCGGTTGGGACCGAGAGGGGGGGAACCCCCTTATAGCGCGCGTATAGAAATTTGATCCCATGCTACGCGAGGTTGTAGCCTCCCCGACTCAAGGTTTTTCTTGAATGTTGCCGAGGGTGATCCCTGGCTTCGGATGGTTGAATTGGGTGTGTACTGGTTAGACATGTTCCTTCCAGAACACCGTAGACGGAACTAGTCCCCGTGACTACTGAAATCCGTTGGCTGTGGTTAAGTACAAACTCTGCAGAGTCAATTCTTTCCAAATCATCGTATCCATGATCAGTAGTGTATACATTATATCCATATCTATCCATGTGAAAAACTTGTCCCCGGTGAACAAGCTCAAGTGGTAAAATCTCAGGTTTTATTGTTATTCCAGTGGATGGACAAGCTTTATTTTGTTTCTCATGCTTGTGATAATTTATGTCTCCGAGCTGTTGTAATAATGAAATGTGACATAAGCCCTTTAGGTGACGTCGCGCAGACGTCCGACTGTGGCGTGTACTCGTTTCTCACTTTCGATATAAGCCCTTTATGTGATGTCGCTCAGACGTCCGACTGCGGCATGCACTGCCTTTACTTTCTGTTATAAGCCCTTTATGTGGTGTCGCCCCGACGCCCGACTGTGGCATTATTATTCCGCATTTTCCGCTCGAGGAGTCTTTCAGACACTCGTTTGGCACCTGTATTATTATTCCGCATTTTCCGCTCGAGGAGTCTTTCAGACACTCGTTTGGCACCTGCATTATTATTCCGCATTTTCCGCTCGAGGAGTCTTTCAGACACTCGTTTGGCACCTGTATTATTATTCCGCATTTTCCTCTCGAGGAGTCTTTTAGACACTCGTTTGGCACCCGTATTACTATTCGGCAGTTTCCGCTCGAGGCGTCATTCAGACCCTCGCTTGGCACCCAGTATTTATTATCTCTATGTCTGATCGCACTGGTTAACTTATTCATGTGTTTCATGTTTGCATTTGTTATACCTTATGTCCGAACTGTCTTGCGAGTACTTTCATAGTACTCACCTGGCTTGTTGATTTGGCCAGATGTTGACGAAGGCGATCTCTTGGATGAAGAGTTTGATAGCGTGTCCGATGCCTAGAGGAGTCCCAGTCAGTCCTGCGGGATCCCGGATTTTGGTCACTTGTATTGTATACGCTTCCGCCACCCGCAATAAGTCTTCTCGAGTCTCACTCCGACGCTCGAAGAGCTGTAGTCTTCTGGAGACATATCACTCGCCTCGCGGTGATATCTCCACCATCGTCATTATCGTGAATTAGTAGTCTGCCACCCTATCCGCCGTATTGTTTTATCGGCGTGCATGTAATAAATTGTTGGGCAGTCTCTTCTCAACTTTGTATTATATTTAGTACTCCTGGTATTTTTTTCTTCTGTGACCAATGTATTGTCTATCAGTGAGAAGGAATTCTTCCTCGCTGGTCCGTAACAGGGATTGGTTTCTCAATAATTATTTTATTGAAAAACCGGTCGTGACAAACGGTCGTCCCCATTCTTCACGCATCGTGGGTTTCCGTTGCCTTCCGCATCACTGCCATTCAAAGACCTTAGCGTGACAGCCGTGTCGGGCACCATGCTCTCCGGGTAATCCCACAAAGAGCATGGTCGTCCCTAATGGCCGTGACATCAGAAACCACCGCACATTCTGAAGACGTGTATGGGAGCAAAGGTCCCTCCTGCATGAAAAGAGGACGGTGCCCAGGGGGGATCAGGTTCGTCTCTGCTGGCGACGAACCCCTTCTGTGACCCCTCCCCGGTGCCACGAGAGAAGGAGGAATGAAGCATGATCGACTACCATGCCCCACGCCCGTCGCCGGCCTTGACATGGTGTCATTTGTGTCACCTCTCACTAGAACTGAAGCTACGGGCGACCCGGCAATGAGCGCACCAGAGTCGCCACCTCCTGTGTTATTGCCGTGATGCCCGAACGCCCCCTAGGGCCCGTGCAAAGCTCTAAGCTAGGGCATGGCCCCGGGCTCTTCTCCTTAGCATAACCCATAGAAATCGGAAGATGGAGGAGAAAGGATGTGAGGATGAACGCCTCCGCTCTTCCCCTGCCCCTCCATCTATAGGCGGGTCGGAGGAGAGAGTCGCTCCCTCGACGGGCGACCGCCGCCCTCCTCCACCAATTCAAGAAGACCGGGCCCCCGCCTTGATGCTCTTCCGCACCACGCGCCTCCATTACCTACCCCGTGCGATGCATGCCGCATACGTGCGTGAGGATAAGGGCGTGGTGTGAAGAATGAATTGGCATTTACTCCCCTGTGCGTTAAAGTTATTCACGGGCCATTACAAGAATGGCCACACCACGATTGGCTTTACACAACGCGCAGGAATACCGAAAACTGGCCCGGGCTCAAGGTTCATGAAGTAGCAAAGAAGATCTCAAGGGGTCAGCAACTTCCACGCCCCTGCCTGTGCACTTATTACGGCCTACCCCGACGACGCCCGACAGCCCGTTCGGGCCAGGCCCGGGGGCTTCTGTCGGTGCAACACACCCTGGGTCCATTGCCCAGACTGTGCCCATGCACGAGAACAGGATTACAGCACAAGGGTCAAAGTGGAGCACAAGGAATCAGTTCTTCGAATGACCAACGTGCAGCACAAGAAGACCAAGACTAGCCAGGAGAGCAGGATACTGCTAACGGAAAAGCTTCCGTTGCCGGGCAGGCTAGCCTAGCAAGGACGGGGTCGTCCCCGGAGGCAAGCCTCCAGGCCGTCCCGGCAAGGCCTGTCAGGGCCTACGGAGGCAGAACCACCTCACCATGACGCACGTCGTCGATCAGTGTGGTGTCAAGCTCCAAAGTGACTAAGTGGCTGCTATTCGCCACATGGCAGCTACTTTCTACCGGAAATACCTACAGGCGACACCCATCCTGCGACGTGTCGAGCGAGCAGATGCAAAGCTGGCAAAACTACCTGGCAAGGCCTGCCGGGCAAGCAACGATGTGCCATTGAGCGGTGCATTTAATGCGCTCTATCACCTTGCAGAGTTAGGTATGATAGCACTGTTTGCTATCTTATCAGTGCATAATGACTGATTTGCCACTATGGTGACCCCTTTGTCTATAAAAGTGTGACGCCCCGAGTCCGATGCGCCAGATGTCTTCTGATGATTCGCCATCTTTGCCATGTCATTCGCTTGTGTGTTGCACTTTGCCATGTCATCATATGCATTTCATCTGCATGTTATTCAAAACTTGCATCCAGTCATTTTCTCCGTTCTCCGTTTTGGAATCCGACACACTCACATGCACCCGTTGCACCTCTCAGATCTCGTTTCCTGAGCGGGAGAAAAACATTCTCGGAATGGGCCGAGAGTTGACGAGCAGTCTTGGTATATCACCGGTAGACAGCCTGTCAAATTTCCTTCCATTTTGAAGTCCCTGTTCTTCCAGCGATATGTGTGCATGTTTGTATGGCTATAACTTCGTGAATGTTCGTCCGATTGGGGTGTATGATATGTCAAAATGTTCATCTTTGAATGCTCTACATGGTGGTGAAGTTTGATGGCATCTTACTGCTCATACTGATGACTTAATCCTCGTGGCAAAAGTGCTAAATGGTATAATCTGCTGAAGATAGTTTTTAACTTGCTGATTTGTCTTTTTTCATAGAATTTTGTGTGATTTTCTTTTGAGCATCATGTCAACATGTTTTACAAGCATAGTCATGCCATCTTTGAAGTGGTGTAATCCATGTATTTTTTATGTACCTTGTGGTTACTAGCACAAGCTTGTAAAGTGAGCTACTTGTTGTTTCTGATTTCAGACACTTAAGAGTTTTGCAATTATGTTGCCATGTTTACTTGATGCTACAAGTGAATCAATGCATAATCTGGAGATGCTCAGTAAGTATCTTTTGTATGTCTTGTTATACTATATCCATCCATGCCATTGTTTGCAATTATGGACTACCGTCACATGTCATTACCATGCTCTAAATTTGCTAAATAATTTTCTATCATCCTGTTATCAGTAAGTTCAGTTTTGCCATGTGAATAACTAGTTTGCTATGCATCCTATGATCATGTTGTTGACATTGGTAGCTGCAAAAATATGCCTTATTTCTATTGGTTGTATTCACATGCCATGATATGCTTTATGTTGAGTTAACCAAGCTTGCAAACATGCCTATTTGTCACTGTTTCTTCCATGTTCACTAAATTCCATGTCTGTGAATGTGTTATCATTTGCTTTATTGCCATGATGTTTTATACATGTTCTAATGGTATTTTGCAGTACCTCAGTGACCATGTTTTGTAGTGCTTGATACGTACATGCTTGCGATGCCCTTTGATGCCATGAATTGTTCCTGTAACATAAATGTTTGTTGTCTCAAAGTATGCATCATGATCTGTTTTCTGACTTTGTTTTCCAGTCTGAGAATCTGTTATGACTTGCAATCTTGTCTTGATGAAGGTCATTGATCTAGAGGTTATAAGGAGATGCTTAGTAATCATGTTTTTCCATGTGTAACCTGTACTTTTATTACATGCTTTTGTTTGCCATGATATTGCACTGTAGTGTCATTGTTTCGTGCCTCCAACATGTCAACATGTTATTTCTGCTCACATGTATGCCCTGTTTTTCACTAAGTTATAATCTATGTTATATAGTGGCTTGTTGCATTGATGATGTTGGATTAATCCTGATGCATATGAACCTCAACCTTGATGTTATTGGAAGCATGTAATCTGTACTTCAAGTTCATATCATGTTTTTGCCTATCTTGTTCTTGTAGCATGTTTTTATGATGGCTGTAAGATGCCCACTTGCTGTTTTGGACAACTTGTCCTTTAAACTTGTTTCGTGTGTATGTGTTGAACCGTGGCTCCGTTTGAAGCGTGCTCTATACGAAACTTGCTTGGTTTTGCATGTAGTTTCATCATTCCATGTTGCATCCATGTTTTCGAGTGGTTGTGATTATATTTGTATGCATTTTGCATCAACGCCATGTTTAACTTGTTTTGCTCATATCTTCTAGGCCATAGCTCCGATTTAAATGAACTTTATATGTAACTTGATTAGAAAGACACGTAGATCATCATGGTGTACTTTAACTTGATGTTTAACATCTTCAACATAATGTCTTATTCAGATTTTAATCAATTTCGAAATTTGCATACGAGGAGTTTTCGGCCTCATTTAAACTTGCTTTGATGTGGGGTTCTTGTGTATGCATCATCTCTTTCCATGAGTAGCATCATGTAGCCTTGTCATGCATCTTACTTGGATGAACTTCATGCCATGTTATGTGTTGTGCGTTTACCGTGTTGTTTGCTTCTTTCCGGTTGTGCTCCTTCTTGATAGTTCATGTTTCGTTGCGATTGTGAGGATTCGTTCGACTACGTGGGTTCGTCACCTTGGATCTCACTACTATCTTTGCTATGCTAGTTGTCTCGATGCTATCGCTATGTCGGGCTACCTACCACTTGTTTATCAAGCCTCCCAGATTGCCATAACAACCTCTAACCTTTTTCACCATCCCAGCAAACTGTTGTTTGGCTATGTTACTGATGTCGCTTGAAGCTACGTCGGTATTTCCCAAAGAGGAAGGGATGATGCAGCACAGCGGCGGTAGGTATTTCCCTCAGATATGAAACCAAGGTTATCGAACCAGTAGGAGAACCAAGCAACACAACGTATACAGCCCCTACACACAGATAACAAATCCTCGCAACTCGACGTGTTAAAGGGGTTGTCAATCCCTTCCGGGGTACGGCGCCTCAAGATAGGCAAACGGACGTGAAATAAATTTGTGGTAGATTGATAGATAGATCGCAAATTAAATAAATAGAAATAAAACGCAGCAATGTATTTTTGTATTTTTGGTTTAATAGATCTGAAAATAAATGCAAGAGAAAAGTAGATCGCAAAGGCAAATATATGAGAAAGAAGACCCGGGGGCCGTAGATTTCACTAGTGGCTTCTCTCGAGAAAAATAGCAAACGGTGGGTGAACAAATTACTATTGGGCAGTTGGTAGAACTTCGAATAATCATGACGGTATCCAGGCAATGATCATTATATAGGCATCACGTACATGATTAGTAGGCCGACTCCTGCCTGCATCTACTACTATTACTCCACACATCGACCGCTATCCAGCATGCATCTAGTGTATCAAGTTCATGGAAAACGGAGTAACGCAATAAGAATGATGACATGATGTGGACAAGATCTATCTATGTAGAGATAGACCCCATCATTTTATCCATAGTAGCAATGATACATACGTGTCGTTTCCCTTTCTGTCACTGGGATGAAGCACCATAAGATCGAACCACTACAAAGCACCTCTTCCCATTGCAAGATAAATAGATCAAGTTGGCCAAACAAAACCCAAATATCGGAGAAGAAATACAAGGCTATAAGCAATCATGCATATAAGAGATCAAAGAAACTCAAATAACTTTCATGGATATAAAGGGATAGATCTTATCACAAACTCAAAGTTCATCGGATCCCAACAAACACACCGCAAAAGAGTTACATCATATGGATCTCCAAGAGACTATTGTATTGAGAATCCAGCGAGAGAGAGGAATCCATCTAGCTACTAACTACGGACACGAAGGTCTACAAAGAACTACTCATGCATCATGGGAGAGGCACCAATGCAGGTGGTGAACCCCATCCGAGATGGTGTCTAGATTGGATCCGGTGGTTCTGGACTCTGCGGCGGCTGGTTGAATATTTCATCAATTCCCTTAGGGTTTCTAGAATATTGGGGTATTTATAGAGCAAAGAGGCGGTCCGGGAGGCACTCGAGGTGGGCACAACCCACCAGGGCGCGCCTGGTGGGTTGTGCCCCCTCGGGGCACTCCCAAGCGCAGCTAGGGCCCGTTGTGTTCCTTCTGGCCCATATAAATTCTCCATGGAGTTTCGTGGCATTTGGACTCCGTCTGATATTGATTTTCTGCAATGTAAAAAACATGGAAAAAACAGCAACTGGCACTTAGCACTAAGTCAATAGGTCATATCATATTCTTTTCTTTATAGCATGGACAATTGGACTTTTATGTGATTCAAAGCAATAGTCTAGTTTTGACATAATAATTTAGATACTCAAGCATATAAACAAGGAACCATGTCTTTCAAAATATCCTAGCCCATCATACTCAACCATTGATCCATTCATGAAACACACTCGAATATTAGCTACACCCAATACTTAAGTACGATCATATTGCCTCCTAGTTGGTGCTTTTCTAAGAGAAGATGGAGATTCAAATTCAAAAAACAAAAATTGCATTAAGTAAAAGAAAGGCCCTTCGTAGAGGGAAGTAGGGATTTGTAGAGGTGCCAGAGCTCAAAGCGAAAAAACTTAGAGATAAAAACATTTTGGGAGGTGTATCCATCCCACCAACGAAAACGACTTAGAGTTCCCAATACTTTCCATGCTAGATATATCATAGGCGGTTCCCAAATAGAAAATAAAGTTTATTCATTTTTCCACCATACTTTCACTTTCCATGGCTAACAGTATCCACGAGTGCCCTCCATACCGACACTTTCCAAGGAATTTATTATTTGACAACATAAAGTAAATTCATTTTTGCATTTCGGGACTGGGTATCCCTAAAAGCTTTGCGTTACTCTCGTGCAATTTCATGTGAATAAACACTCATCATGAGAATAACACATGTAGCATGGAAAATATTAGCCACCCCTCACCGCTCCGCGAGCGAAACAAACACATAAAAGATAAGTTTATTTTGAAAATTAGAGATGGCACATGCAAATTTGCTTAGAACGGCAAAAGAATACCACATATTGGTAGATATAGGGGACTCATGTGGCAAAATTGGTCTAAAGGATTTTGGATGCCAAGTAGAGATCATACTTGGTGCAAAATGAAGGCTAGCAAAAAGATTGAGAAGCGACCAACCAAGAAACGAATAATCTCATAAGCAAGTATTAAGCATAATTAACATCGAATAATGCACCATAAGTAGGATATAATTTCATTGCATGACTATTTACTTCCGTACTTGCATAGTGAATCACAAACCTTAACAACAATATTCTTACTAAAGCATAATTACTCATCAACATAACTCACATATCACATCATCATATCTCAAAACTATTACTAAGAATCAAGTTTATTTTGTCCAATGATCTTCATGAAAGTTTTTATTATATCCTTCTTGTATATCTATCACTTTGGGACTAATTTTCTTGTGTTGCTTTTCATAAGCTCAAACAAATATAAGTGAAGATCAAGAGCATAATTTTTATTTCTCTCAAATTAATTTAAGTGAAGCAAAAGAGAATTTCTTGAAAAATTTACTAAATCTTAAATAAATCTAAGTGAAGCAAGAGAGCATTTCTTCAAAAATACTAAGCACACCGTGCTCAAAAAGATATAAGTAAAGCACTAGAGCAAGTCCATAGCTCATAAAAATTTAAGTGAAGCCAAGCTTCTCGCATTCTCTTTGACAAGAGAGTGCCACAAAAGCTACAAGGCAAGTTCTACAGGACAGCGGTTCGACCCGCAATGTTGTATGGTCCTGAGTGTTGGCCGACTAAAAGGCGACATGTTCCACAGTTAGGTGTGGCGGAGATGCGTATGTTGAGATGGATGTGTGGCCACACGAGGAAGGATCGAGTCCGGAATGATGATATACGAGATAGAGTTCAGGTAGCACCAATTGAAGAGAAGCTTGTCCAACATCGTCTGAGATGGTTTGGGCATATTCAGCGCAGGCCTCCAGAAGCCCCAGTGCATAGCAGACGGCTAAAGCGTGCGGAGAATGTCAAGAGAGGGCGGGGTAGACCGAAGTTGACATGGGAGGAGTCCGTTAAGAGAGACCTGAAGGATTGGAGTATCACCAAAGAGCTAGCTATGAATAGGGGTGCGTGGAAGCTTGCTATCCATGTGCCAGAGCCATGAGTTAGTTGCGAGATCTTATGGGTTTCACCTCTAGCCTACCCCAACTTGCTTGGGACTAAAGGTTTTGTTGTTGTTGTTGTTGTTGTATAGGGAGCAATTCTAACAAGTCATGAAATAATTTTGGCTCTCTCAAATAGGTGTGTCCAGCAAGGATTGATGACTTAAAAACACAAAATAAAACAAGCAAAGACTGATATCAAACAAGACGCTCCAAGAAAAACACATATTATGTGACGAATAAAAATATAGTTTCGAGTAAAATACCGATAGTCGTTGGAAGAAAGAGGGGATGCCACTCGGGGGCATCCCCAAGCTTAGTTGGTTGCTCATTTTTGGATAATAGCTTGGGACGCCGGGGCATCCCCAAGTTTAGGCTCATCTATCCTTCGTTCATCCATCGTAACATAACCCAAAACTTGAAATCTTCAATCACACAAAAGTCAACAAAACCATCATGAGATCCGTTAGTATAAGAAAGCAAACCACTACTATAAGTATTGTGTCAAACCAATTCATATTTTTTTGGTATGATATCTACTGTATTCCAACTTTTCTATGGCAAAAACTCATTAAAGAAAACCATAGAGCCATCAAAATAAGCACAGAACACAAAGAAAACAGAATATGTCAAAATAGAACAGTCTGTAGCGATCTGACTTTTTCGAAATCTTCTGGAACTCCAAAAATTCTGAAAAAATAGGATAACCTGGGTAGTTTGTGTATTAATCTTCTGCAAAAAGTATCAGGGCAAAATCTCTTTCTGATTAAAAATGAGAATTGTTTTCGTGAGCGCAAAGTTTCTGTCTTTTTCAGCAAGATCAAACAACTATCACCCAAGAAGATCCTATTGGTTGTACTTGGCACAAACACTAATTAAAACAAAAAACACAATCATAACAGTAGCATAATTGTGTAAACACTCAAGAACAGAAATTAAAAAGGAAAAATAAAATTTATTCATTGGGTTGCCTCCCAACAAGCCCTATAGTTTTACGCCCTTAGCTAGGCATAAAGCCAGGATCTAAATATTGTCATCTTTGGTTCGAGATCCATAAGATGACCTCATGATTGATTCATAAGGTGGCTTAATTCTTTTTCTAGGAAAGTATTCCATACCCTTCCTCAAAGGAAATTCTAACTTAATATTGCCTTCTTTCATATCAATCACGACACCGGTAGTGCGTAAAAACGGTCTACCAAGAATAATTGGACAACACGGATTGCAATCAATATCAAGAACAATAAAATGTATGGGAACATAATTCCTATTTGCAAGAATAAGAAAATCATTAATTCTTCCCATAGGCTTTTTAATAGTAGAATCCGCCAAGTGCAAATTCAAAGAACATTCTTCAAGATTAGTAAGACCAAGCACATCACATAAAGATTTCGGAATTGTAGAAACACTAGCACCCAAGTCACACAAAGCAAAACATACATAATTTTTAATCTTGACTTTGATAGTAGGTTCCCATTCATCATGTAGTTTTCTAGGAATTGATACTTCTAATTCCAATTTTTCTTCAAAAGCTTTCATCATAACATCAACAATGTATTTAGTAAAAGCTTTGTTTTGTTCATACGCATGGGGTGAATTTATCATGGATTGCAACAAAGAAATACAATCAATCAAAGAGCAACTATAATAATTAAAGTCTTCGTAATCCAAAAGAGTGGGCACATCACTAGTTAAAGTTTTGATGTCGGGACCCCGATTCTAAGTCACACCGATCTAGCATGTAACACCTCATATCACTTTGCAGCCTCACGCACGGTACTCCCACGGGTGTCGCCTTACCATGGCCCGGGACCGTTTGCGCCTTTTGGCTCACGTATATGACAATGTCGCTAGCATCCATATGACAGAGAACCCGGGCCGACATGGCTAGTCGTGAACCCAAAGCGGCACTAACGTATGGGGACAGGCATACATGAATCAACATTGAACGTGTCGGTCAGCAGCGTGTGAATCTGGGCTGTAGCACTGGGCTAACAGGACTCCGGGAACCCGGGCTGTAGCAGGCTAGGCAGGACTCCGGATGTCACCGCGTGACATTTCCCCGAAGGGACAGACACAGGAACGATGTGAAACACATGCCGGCCAGTCAAGTGTCCAGAGCAGTAGTGCTGGGCTAGCAGGACTCCGGTGAACCGGGCTGTAGCGGACTACTATGGCTCAAGGAGGCACTAGACTACATTTCCCCATAAGAGAGGCTGCCAAGGATAAACCACTAGATTGTCGGATCCCACACATAGCAATACACGTTACACGTACGCATAACATGCAAGTATGTGCTGTACAACATGGCATCACAACATAACGCGAACTCATATAGATAAAAGGCCCAGAAGAGCCACATAGCATTAAGTACAAACAGGGGTCACATGACCCATCATTCAGAGCATACAAGCAACGGAAGCATTACATGTCTGAGTACAGACAACCACAAAAGAAAAAGGCTGAGAAGCCTGACTATCTACAAGACCCTCCCAAGGGTGCAAGATCGTAGCTGAGGTACAAGCTACTCGTCGAAGTCCAAGCGGAGCTACTAGTAAGACCGAAGTCTCCGCTGCAAAAACATAAATAAAGCAACATGAGTACAAAGGTACTCAGCAAGACTTACATCAGATCCTATCTTACATGCATTTGTATCAAGAAGGTAGTGTGGGGTTTAGTTGCAGCAAGCCAGCTTTGACTCAGTGGCTATCCTGTTCTATGACTACGAGAAACTTCTTTGAGGTAAGAAGGCGCACACGAGTCCACTAATCACCACCTCAATACACCACTATGGATTCATTCCCGTCTCACTACGAGAAGCCATCCATAGCACTCACACTTATCTTGAGCATTTTAAAGTATCCACTTCAAGTTGTCTATGTACCACGTAAGCATCCAAGAAGTCCATAACCGAGGACACGGCTATTCGAATAGATCATGATAACCCTGCAGGGGTGTACTGCGTCACACACGCTCTCGCCACTTACCGCCATGTACACGTCACGTACCTCGGCAACCTTCAAGCGGAAGCCTGGCGAGGGTGTCGGCCACGACCTGACTAACCACGCAAGACTCTAGTCCAGGTTTATCGCCTATTCGGGTTCCATCCGCAAGGAGATCCGGCCGGGGTGTCGCTCACGGCCCCAAACGATGTGTGCAGGGTTCCCGAGCCCACCATCCGGGTGCCACTCGGTACACCGGGCCACGTGTGCCTAGTCTGTCCCAAGCCCACCCTGCCGGGTGCCACTCGGTAGAAAAATAGCACTACCTACAAACACCAGAAACTGGTTGCAACTCCTGGACAGAGACCAAGTTGGTTAATAAGTCGAGAGGGGTCGAGTTACCGGAACCCAATGTGTGGTAGTAGCTGGTCATTGGACAACATACACAGAACTCAGTGCTTAAGGACGGTTCCAATGAGACAACCCACCATGTACTCCTACATGGCCTCTCACCGCTACCTTTACCAAATCGTGTTCACACGCTTAACTCTCGGCACCAGAACATATCGTAACACTCCAATTCATTCCCAATGAACCAGACCTGACACAACTCTAAGCAATAGCAAGCAAGGCATGGTAGGAACACAACATGGCTCAAACAACTCCTACACATGCTAGTGGGTTTCAACTATTTACTGTGGCAATGACAGGTCATGCAGAGGAATGGGTTCAACTACCGCAGCATAAAGTAGCAGTTGAATCGTTGTTGTCCTAATGCAGTAAAAGAGAGCAAGAGCGAGAGAGTAGGTTTGTATCGGAATGAACAAGGGGGTTTGCTTGCCTGGTAGATCAACAGGGTGGCACTGCTCCTCAGACAGGTACTCTGGAACACTCTCCGGAGCAGGACCTATCGAGAAGGAACGGTGTCGACAATCAAAACACAATCATATGCAACAATATGATGCATGAACATGGCATGAATATGTGATGTATTTTGAGCCAACGCATTTAGCACTCAACTTGGAAGAGATCCATTTGAACCAAGGGTTCAAATGCAACTCTAATTTTAAGTCCTTATATATGCCATTTATATGTTTTCACTTATACAGTAGGTATAAGTTGGTTTGTCATGCATGAAACTAGTACAGATGGATAGATTGCATTTTTCTGATAATTTTTCATATATAAATTATTTAAATCTGAGCTACGGTTGAATTTCTATGAATTTTAGAAGTTTTACTAATTTTCTGGAATTTCCTAATTTAATTTAAATCCAGAAAAAGGGTTTATTGCGTCAGCACTGCGTCATCATGACGTCAGCGGGTTAGCGGCGCTGACCAAGTCAAATCTGACGTGTGGGGTCCACACGTCAGTGACACACGTTTTAAACGGAGGGTTTAATTTGTTCTAATTATAGGATTAGGCGCAGGGGCCCACTGTCAGTGTCACAGGGGGGGTAATTAGTGCGGTTTGACCCGGGTTGACCGGCGGTTAGTCGCCGGCGAGGCCACCTACGCGAAGCCCACGCTCGCGCGCATCCAGTGGCACACGCGGAAGACCTTGGGGTGGTCGGAGCTCGCCGGAGGGAAGCTCGCGGCGGCGGCCGGAGTACGGCCAAGGGCGGGCGCAGCGCTGCGGTGCACGGGGGCGGCGGCTGAGAGCACCGGGGCATAGCCCGAGCTCGTCTGCATCCAGCGGAGGCGACGGGAGGACGCAGGGTGGCCGGAGCTCGCCGGAGCAAAGCTCGCGGCGGCGGCCGGAGCTCGGGCTCGAGCGGTTGCGGCTACAGAGCACGGGGAGGCAGGAGAGGAGGGGGAACCGACGCGGGGGCTCACAGCGGATCGGCGGGCGTCGTCGGAGAGCTCGGGGACGCACTGGAGACGGTGGGGCCGCGAAGACGATCTCCGGCGGCCGGAGTTGAGGGCGACGGCGATGGAGGCGCTCCAGGGCGTTCCGGCTTGCGTGGCTCAGCGGAGGGGTTCAGCGCGAGGAGGCGGAGCTCTGGGACACGACGGAGGTGCGAGGGGATGGCGGGGAGCGCGGGGCAGCGAACGGCGGCGACCGGCGCGTTCGGGCGTCGCGGGAGAGAGCGGGAGAGAGGCGCAGGAGAGAGGGAGTGAGGCCTGGAGGGTCGTGGCGTCGTCCAGGCGACCAAGGCGTCGAGGGAGGGGAGGGCAGGCAGGCAGCTGCCGTGGCGCGCATGCGCGCGGCGTGCGGCGACCACGCGCCATGTCCCTCTGGCGCGAGGAGGGGGACGGCTGGCGCTGGCCAGTCAGCTGGGCTGGCCTGCTGGGCCGGGCCAGGCCGCACAGTGCCGGGCCGCAGGTAAGCTCCCTTTTCCTATTTCTTTTTCTTTTCTAATTTTCTGACATTTGTTTGGTTTAATAAAAATACTAAACCATTTTATTTACTTATGCCAATTTTTATAGGGGCTAGTGGTATTATTCCAGAACTCCTCAACAAATGGCATAATTTTTGGACAATATTTTATATATATAACAATATATATCCAAAGCAAATAATTACTGCCTTAATTCCAAATGCCCAACAGAAATATTTATGATCTCCTAAAAATATTGGTTTGGTTTTTATCTCTGTCCAATATTTTCAGAGAGCAACATGAACATTTTCTTGGACCCTTTTGGAGCAATTTTTATTTGGGTCATTTCCGGAAATGATTCTGAGGGTTTCACAGATCCCCACTTCAATTTAAAATGAAATTTAAACATGATGCACACATGACTAGCTAGTCTAGGTCATACCAGAACTAGGGACGTGACAACTCGCCCCCACTTGCAAGAATCTCGTCCCGAGATTCAGGGGTCGATGGAAAGAAGGTGGGGTACTCCAGTCGAAGACGATCTTCTCGCTCCCAAGTAGCTTCTCTCTCGGAATGATGAGACCACTGAACCTTGAGAAACTTGATGTTCTGACGTCGGGTGACACGCTCTGCTTGATCAAGAATGCGAATAGGGTACTCTCGGTATGTGAGGTTATCTTGGAGATCAAGCGTTTCGTGGTCCACTCCGCGGATGGGATCCGAGAAGCAACGCCTGAGTTGAGAGACGTGGAAGGCATCATGGACTCGAGAAAGATGTG
The DNA here is from genome assembly GCF_018294505.1 of Triticum aestivum. Lineage (NCBI taxonomy): Eukaryota > Viridiplantae > Streptophyta > Magnoliopsida > Poales > Poaceae > Triticum > Triticum aestivum. The sequence continues at coordinate 302,237,330 of NC_057814.1, read as the reverse complement.
GGGGTAGTTCCAACTGGTAGGCAACCTCTCCTCGTTTAGCGAGAATGCGAAAAGGACCAATGTAACGAGGAGCCAACTTGCCCTTGATACCGAATCGATGGGTACCCTTTAGAGGAGTAACCCGAAGGTAAGCCTTGTCGCCAACTTCATAAGCCACTTCCTTATGACGACGGTCATACTGGCTCTTTTGACGAGACTGGGCTGTTTTCAAATTCTCACGAATGATGCGAACTTGCTCTTCTGCTTCCTGGATCATGTCCGGTCCAAAGAATTGTCTTTCACCGGTTTCTGACCAGTTCAAAGGTGTTCGACATCTTCGTCCATACAGAATCTCGAAAGGAGCTTTCTTAAGACTGGATTGATAGCTATTGTTATAAGCAAACTCGGCGAAAGGTAGGCATTTCTCCCAATCCATACCGAATGAGATAACGCAAGCTCTAAGCATGTCTTCGAGAATTTGGTTGACCCTTTCTACCTGACCACTTGATTGAGGGTGGAAAGCGGTACTGAAGGAAAGATGGGTGCCCATGGCAGTTTGGAAACTCTCCCAGAAATGAGAAGTGAAGAGACTACCACGGTCTGAATTGATCTCTAGTGGAACACCATGAAGTGACACTATTCGGGAAATATATAAGTCAGCGAGCTGACTAGCAGTGATACTCTCTCGAACAGGTAGGAAGTGAGCCACTTTGGAAAGACGATCAATGACTACGAAGATAGCGTTATTCCCTTTCTTGGTCCTGGGAAAGCCGGTGATGAAGTCCATACCAACTTTATCCCATTTCCACTCAGGAATGGCTAAAGGTTGAAGGGTGCCAGCAGGTCTTTGATGCTCTGCCTTAACGCGACGACAAACGTCACAGTTAGCAATGAACTCAGCAATTTCTCTCTTCATCCTAGTCCACCAGAACCTCTGGCGTAGGTCCTGATACATCTTAGTACTACCGGGATGAATCGTGAGAGGAGATTCATGCGCCTCCTTAAGGATCAATTTCCGAAGATGTTGCTTCTTGGGAACCACCAGACGATTCTCAAAGAGAACAGCACCTCGATCATCTATAGAGAAACTACCAGCAATACCATTGGCAATGTTTCTCTTGATCCGGGTAATCCCCGTATCATGCTTCTGGGCTTCTATGATATGATCCACAAGGGTAGGCTTCGCCACCAAGGTAGAAAGGAATCCTTGAGGAGCAATGTGAAGGTTAAGCTTACAGAATTCCTCATGGAGAAGTGGTTGGCCCTGCTGCAACATAAGATTGTTGCAATAGGACTTACGACTTAGCGCATCAGCCATGACATTGCCCTTGCCTGGGGTGTAGGTAATCCCTAAGTCGTAATCTGAGATCAACTCCAACCAACGTCTTTGCCTAAGGTTCAAATCTGGTTGGGTGAAAATATACTTGAGACTCTGGTGATCGGTGTAAATCTCGCAACGTTTACCAAGAAGGTAATGTCGCCATGTCTTAAGAGCGTAGACTACGGCTGCGAGCTCTAGATCATGTGTAGGATAATTCTCCTCATGTGGATGCAACTGTCGAGATGCATAGGCAATCACATGACGATCCTGCATAAGAATGCAGCCTAGTCCCTGTCGCGAGGCGTCGCAGTAGATAACAAAGTCTTTAGTGAAATCCGGTGGCACCAGTATGGGAGCAGAAGTCAGGCGTCTTTTCAGTTCCTGAAAACTGTATTCACACTGTGGGGACCACTCAAACTTTTTATCTTTCTTGAGAAGTTCCGTGAGGGGTTTGGCTACTTTGGAGAAGTTTTCAACGAAGCGGCGACAATAACTGGCTAGACCAAGGAAACTCCTAACTTGTTTAACTGTTTCAGGTGGAGTCCAATCAAGAACGGCCTGAACTCTCTCAGGATTGACAGCAATGCCCTTACCAGAGATCACGTGGCCTAGGTAGGTCACTTCTGGCAACCAAAATTCGCACTTGGAGAACTTGGCATAAAGGCGGTGCTCTCTGAGTTTTTCTAACACAAGTCTAAGATGTTCGGCATGCTCTTCCTCGTTCTTCGAGTAGATAAGGATATCATCGAGGTAAACCACGACGAACTTATCTAAGTACTCCATGAAGATCGAGTTCATCAAGCGGGAGAAGGTAGCTGGAGCATTGGTCAGACCAAAAGACATGACGGTGTACTCGTACTGGCCATAACGAGTGACAAAAGCCGTCTTAGGAATGTCCCCGTTTCTAATCTTGATTTGGTGGTAGCCTAACCTCAAATCCATCTTGGAAAAGACTGAGGATCCAGCGAGTTGATCATACAGGTCGTTGATCCTGGGGAGCGGATACTTGTTCTTTATCGTGATCAAATTAACGGGACGATAATCTACAACCATCCGGTCCGTACCATCCTTCTTCTTGACGAAGAGGACGGGGCAAGCCCAGGGAGAAGAGCTAGGACGGATGAAACCCTTTTGCAAGGACTCATCAAGTTGCTTCTTAAGCTCAGCTAGTTCTAAAGGTGCCATCTTGTAAGGTCTCCTAGAAATTGGGGCGGTTCCTGGGATAAGATCTATGACGAACTCTACATCCCTGTCAGGTGGAATACCTGGCAGTTCTTCTGGAAAGACATCCGGAAAGTCACGGACTACCGGGATATCTTCAAGGTCTGGAAGAGGACTGGCATTAAGAGAATAGAGTTGGCGCTCTGCAACTCTGGTGGAGACAGTGACTAACTTGCCAGATGGGTGTGTGAGTTGAACAGACCTGGTGTAACAATCAATCTTGGCATGATGAGCTGTCATCCAGTCCATACCCAAGATGATGTTAATATCTGTAGACTTGAGGGCTATAAGTGAGGCAAGAAATACAAGTCTGTCAACAAGGATTTCATTACCATGGCTTATTCTGGTAGTTTGCCATCTAGACCCTGGAGTTTGGATTTCAAGTGGAGTTGGCATATCACAAAACGACATGTCGTGCAAACGGGCATAGCCTTCAGAGATGAAGGAGTGAGATGCTCCAGTATCGAATAGAACCGAAGCTGGATGGCAATTGACAAGGAGTGTACCAAGAACGACATCCGGATCATCATGAGCGTCTTTAGCTGAGGCGTGATGCACACGTCCACGCTCAGTGGGAGCTGACTTGACATTGATCATCTTGCGTGATGGCTTACCACTGCCAACAGACTTCTCAGACAGGGGTGGGGCATAGTTAGTTTGAGAGCAGTCACGTGCATAGTGTCCTGGCTTCCCGCATGTGAAGCAAGTCCCTGAAGTTGGATGTGGACCTGCATTGACAAGCGGTCTACCAATAGGCCTGGGTGGAGCATACTGCTGAACTGGGTGAGGCGGCACATAAGATAGCCTCGGTGCATATCCAGGTGGAAGAGCGGAGTTCGGAACCCAAATCCGACGCTTATGAGAACTAGAACCAGAGGAAGAAACCAAATCACGGGTGTGCTTACGGGACTCCTCGTAGGTGAGCTGAGCTGTCTCCGCATTAATGGCCTTGTTCACAAGAGCCTGGAAAGTATTGCAATGGTGCAAGTGGAGATCACGACGCAACTTGGGGTTGAGACCCTTCCGGAACCTAGCCTGCTTCTTAGCGTCCGTGGACACTTCTTCTGTAGCATAGCGGGCGAGGTTCTCAAACTCTCTACTGTAAGTATCAACAGCCATCTTACCCTGGGTGAGACTACAGAACTCTTCTCTCTTGCGGTCAATGAGAGCCTGAGGAATGTGATGCTCGCGAAAAGCCGCAGTGAAAACTCTCCAGGTCGGTATCTGGCTAGCTGGAAGCATAGCCTCATAGTTCTGCCACCAGAGACTAGCAGGACCTTCCAGGTGATATGCAGCATAAGTGACCTTGTCACCTTCAGCTACGTTCGCAGAACGCAGCTTGAGTGTGATACTACGGAGCCAGTCATCTGCATCGAGTGGTTCAATGGAATGATGGAAGGTAGGTGGTTTCAAACCAATGAAATCATAGATGGTCGCTGACTCTTTGCACTGGGGTGCGGTGTTCTCCTCGATACGTGCTAACAAGCGGTTAGACTCATTCTTGTTCCTCTCCATCTCTAACATAAACTCTGCCAACGAAGGCTGGTCGGAAGGATCCTCCTCATCCCTACCACCTCCGTGGTTCAGGCAACGAGCAACAGAACTTCGGTTAACTGACGACATCCTGAGAAGCGGAACCAAGGACGAGGTCAACAACAACTATAGGATGCAACATGTAGCATAAGAAAATTTAGTATCTCTCAAACTCCTAGGACAAATCTGGCAGCATAACGGCAGTAAAATGCTCAAAATGAGACATTCTGCAAAGGACGGGGTAGCACCATACTCAACATCGTCACTCAAGGTTCTGAGATATTACTAAACAGGCTACCCTGGGGGTACTCAAACTGGGATATGACTCTGATCAACCAACCCTAAGAGACTACGGAGTAGTAACACGTGATCCTGATAGACGGAAGAGAAAGTCTAGTTCCTTAACCCCGTAGGAAAGATAGGATGACTCAGATCAGAAGGCATGAGGTAAAGGAGTAAAAAGAGCCTTACGTTCCCTTCCACAATCAATTCCCTTACATAACTAAAGAATTCCTAGACTCAACTTCGACCAGGTTGGCTTGGAAATCCTACAGGCAGTCAGGCTCTGATACCAAAGCTGTCGGGACCCCGATTCTAAGTCACACCGATCTAGCATGTAACACCTCATATCACTTTGCAGCCTCACGCACGGTACTCCCACGGGTGTCGCCTTACCATGGCCCGGGACCGTTTGCGCCTTTTGGCTCACGTATATGACAATGTCGCTAGCATCCATATGACAGAGAACCCGGGCCGACATGGCTAGTCGTGAACCCAAAGCGGCACTAACGTATGGGGACAGGCATACATGAATCAACATTGAACGTGTCGGTCAGCAGCGTGTGAATCCGGGCTGTAGCACTGGGCTAACAGGACTCCGGGAACCCGGGCTGTAGCAGGCTAGGCAGGACTCCGGATGTCACCGCGTGACATTTCCCCGAAGGGACAGACACAGGAACGATGTGAAACACATGCCGGCCAGTCAAGTGTCCAGAGCAGTAGTGCTGGGCTAGCAGGACTCCGGTGAACCGGGCTGTAGCGGACTACTATGGCTCAAGGAGGCACTAGACTACATTTCCCCATAAGAGAGGCTGCCAAGGATAAACCACTAGATTGTCGGATCCCACACATAGCAATACACGTTACACGTACGCATAACATGCAAGTATGTGCTGTACAACATGGCATCACAACATAACGCGAACTCATATAGATAAAAGGCCCAGAAGAGCCACATAGCATTAAGTACAAACAGGGGTCACATGACCCATCATTCAGAGCATACAAGCAACGGAAGCATTACATGTCTGAGTACAGACAACCACAAAAGAAAAAGGCTGAGAAGCCTGACTATCTACAAGACCCTCCCAAGGGTGCAAGATCGTAGCTGAGGTACAAGCTACTCGTTGAAGTCCAAGCGGAGCTACTAGTAAGACCGAAGTCTCCGCTGCAAAAACATAAATAAAGCAACATGAGTACACTAATCACCACCTCAATACACCACTATGGATTCATTCCCGTCTCACTACGAGAAGCCATCCATAGCACTCACACTTATCTTGAGCATTTTAAAGTATCCACTTCAAGTTGTCTATGTACCACGTAAGCATCCAAGAAGTCCATAACCGAGGACACGGCTATTCGAATAGATCATGATAACCCTGCAGGGGTGTACTGCGTCACACACGCTCTCGCCACTTACCGCCATGTACACGTCACGTACCTCGGCAACCTTCAAGCGGAAGCCTGGCGAGGGTGTCGGCCACGACCTGACTAACCACGCAAGACTCTAGTCCAGGTTTATCGCCTATTCGGGTTCCATCCGCAAGGAGATCCGGCCGGGGTGTCGCTCACGGCCCCAAACGATGTGTGCAGGGTTCCCGAGCCCACCATCCGGGTGCCACTCGGTACACCGGGCCACGTGTGCCTAGTCTGTCCCAAGCCCACCCTGCCGGGTGCCACTCGGTAGAAAAATAGCACTACCTACAAACACCAGAAACTGGTTGCAACTCCTGGACAGAGACCAAGTTGGTTAATAAGTCGAGAGGGGTCGAGTTACCGGAACCCAATGTGTGGTAGTAGCTGGTCATTGGACAACATACACAGAACTCAGTGCTTAAGGACGGTTCCAATGAGACAACCCACCATGTACTCCTACATGGCCTCTCACCGCTACCTTTACCAAATCGTGTTCACACGCTTAACTCTCGGCACCAGAACATATCGTAACACTCCAATTCATTCCCAATGAACCAGACCTGACACAACTCTAAGCAATAGCAAGCAAGGCATGGTAGGAACACAACATGGCTCAAACAACTCCTACACATGCTAGTGGGTTTCAACTATTTACTGTGGCAATGACAGGTCATGCAGAGGAATGGGTTCAACTACCGCAGCATAAAGTAGCAGTTGAATCGTTGTTGTCCTAATGCAGTAAAAGAGAGCAAGAGCGAGAGAGTAGGTTTGTATCGGAATGAACAAGGGGGTTTGCTTGCCTGGTAGATCAACAGGGTGGCACTGCTCCTCAGACAGGTACTCTGGAACACTCTCCGGAGCAGGACCTATCGAGAAGGAACGGTGTCGACAATCAAAACACAATCATATGCAACAATATGATGCATGAACATGGCATGAATATGTGATGTATTTTGAGCCAATGCATTTAGCACTCAACTTGGAAGAGATCCATTTGAACCAAGGGTTCAAATGCAACTCTAATTTTAAGTCCTTATATATGCCATTTATATGTTTTCACTTATACAGTAGGTATAAGTTGGTTTGTCATGCATGAAACTAGTACAGATGGATAGATTGCATTTTTCTGATAATTTTTCATATATAAATTATTTAAATCTGAGCTACGGTTGAATTTCTATGAATTTTAGAAGTTTTACTAATTTTCTGGAATTTCCTGATTTAATTTAAATCCAGAAAAAGGGTTTATTGCGTCAGCACTGCGTCATCATGACGTCAGCGGGTTAGCGGCGCTGACCAAGTCAAATCTGACGTGTGGGGTCCACACGTCAGTGACACACGTTTTAAACGGAGGGTTTAATTTGTTCTAATTATAGGATTAGGCGCAGGGGCCCACTGTCAGTGTCACAGGGGGGGTAATTAGTGCGGTTTGACCCGGGTTGACCGGCGGTTAGTCGCCGGCGAGGCCGAGCGCGGCGGAGCTCGTCGGGTTCGTCGCTCCGGCGACCATTTGGGCCGCGGAGGCCACCTACGCGAAGCCCAGGCTCGCGCGCATCCAGTGGGACACGCGGAAGACCGTGGGGTGGTCGGAGCTCGCCGGAGGGAAGCTCGCGGCGGCGGCCGGAGTACGGCCAAGGGCGGGCGCAGCGCTGCGGTGCACGGGGGCGGCGGCTGAGAGCACCGGGGCATAGCCCGGGCTCGTCTGCATCCAGCGGAGGCGACGGGAGGACGCAGGGTGGCCGGAGCTCGCCGGAGCAAAGCTCGCGGCGGCGGCCGGAGCTCGGGCTCGAGCGGTTGCGGCTACAGAGCACGGGGAGGCAGGAGAGGAGGGGGAACCGACGCGGGGGCTCACAGCGGATCGGCGGGCGTCGTCGGAGAGCTCGGGGACGCACTGGAGACGGTGGGGCCGCGAAGACGATCTCCGGCGGCCGGAGTTGAGGGCGACGGCGATGGAGGCGCTCCAGGGCGTTCCGGCTTGCGTGGCTCAGCGGAGGGGTTCAGCGCGAGGAGGCGGAGCTCTGGGACACGACGGAGGTGCGAGGGGATGGCGGGGAGCGCGGGGCAGCGAACGGCGGCGACCGGCGCGTTCGGGCGTCGCGGGAGAGAGCGGGAGAGAGGCGCAGGAGAGAGGGAGTGAGGCCTGGAGGGTCGTGGCGTCGTCCAGGCGACCAAGGCGTCGAGGGAGGGGAGGGCAGGCAGGCAGCTGCCGTGGCGCGCATGCGCGCGGCGTGCGGCGACCACGCGCCATGTCCCTCTGGCGCGAGGAGGGGGACGGCTGGCGCTGGCCAGTCAGCTGGGCTGGCCTGCTGGGCCGGGCCAGGCCGCACAGTGCCGGGCCGCAGGTAAGCTCCCTTTTCCTATTTCTTTTTCTTTTCTAATTTTCTGACATTTGTTTGGTTTAATAAAAATACTAAACCATTTTATTTACTTATGCCAATTTTTATAGGGGCTAGTGGTATTATTCCAGAACTCCTCAACAAATGGCATAATTTTTGGACAATATTTTATATATATAACAATATATATCCAAAGCAAATAATTACTGCCTTAATTCCAAATGCCCAACAGAAATATTTATGATCTCCTAAAAATATTGGTTTGGTTTTTATCTCTGTCCAATATTTTCAGAGAGCAACATGAACATTTTCTTGGACCCTTTTGGAGCAATTTTTATTTGGGTCATTTCCGGAAATGATTCTGAGGGTTTCACAGATCCCCACTTCAATTTAAAATGAAATTTAAACATGATGCACACATGACTAGCTAGTCTAGGTCATACCAGAACTAGGGACGTGACATTTGACCTCTCCAAACCCACTTTCATCAATTTTTTCAACAAGATTTTCACCCTCCGAAATATTGGGACACCTTCTACCTAAACTTGACTCTTCTCCAGTCCCTTTTTCATCAATATTAACTTTACTAAACAAGGAATCAATAGAAGAAACACCAATCATTTTAAGATCTTCATCACTTTTGCGAAAGAAATCACTAGAAACCGCTTTTTCTAAAAAAAACTCTTTTAGCTCTAAGCATAGCGGTTATTTTCTTACTTTCATCCATAGAAACAAAAAGAGCTTTAATTGATTCATCTACTTTAGGCACAAAAAATTTCATCTTGAGATTTTCCACATCATGAACAATTCTATCAACACTTCTAGACAAATCATAAATCTTACTCAACTTTTCTTCTATGGAAGTGTTAAAAACTTTTTGTGTGTTGATAAATTCTTTAATATTGTTCTCAAGATCAGATGTGTTTCTATTATTATTATAAGATTGATTTCCATAGGAATTACCATAATTATTAGAGGAATTACTAGGAAAAGGCCTAGGATTAATATTACCTCTATAATCATTGTATTGAAATTATTTCGAGAGATAAAATTCACATTTATGGCATCACTATTTTGCTCAATCAAAGTAGATAAAGGCATATCATTAAAATCAAAAGGAGCACTTTTAGTACCAGCCAATTTCATAAGAGCATCAACTTTTTCACTCAAAGAAGAAATTTCTTAAACCGAATTAACTTTTTTACTAGTAGGAGCCCTTACGGTATGCCATTGTGAATAATTTGCCATGATATTATGAAGCAATTTGGTGGCTTCTCCCAAAGTAATTTCCATAAATGTACCACCTGGGTGGAATCTAAAAGATTACGAGGAACAAAATTCAATCCCGCATAAAGTTTTTGTATGATCATCCTAAGATTTAACCCATGAGTTGGGCAATTCCTTAGCATCATTTTCATCCTTTCCCATGATTGTACAACATGCTCATGTTCAAGTTGCTGTAAATTCCTGATCTGGATTCTAAGGGATTTTTTTTGCGGGAGGAATATACTTAGTGATAAAAGCATCTTTGCACTTATTCCAAAAATCGATACTATTGCGAGGCAAAGAAGAGAACCAAATTTTTGCAGAATCACGCAAAGAAGACGGAAATAATTTCATCTTCACAACATCATTGTCCACATCTTTTTTCTTTTGCATATCGCATAATTCCACGAAGGTATTAATATGGGATGCGGCATCCTCGTTAGGAGTACCGGAAAATTGATCTTTCATAACAAGATTCAGAAAAGCAGTATTAATATCACAAGACTCCGCACTAACAGCAGGACGAGAAAGCGGAGTGCGGATAAAATCATTGTTGTTGGTATTTGAGAAATCACATAACTTGGTGTTCTCTTGAGTCATGATGACCCCACAACGAGATTGCACTCAAAAACAGATCCGGCAAGAAAACGGCGAACGGAAAAGAGAGGCGAATAAAACGGAAAATTTTTGTTAAGTGGGGGAGAGGGAAACGAGAGGCAAATGGGAAATAATGTAACTTGCAAGGAGATGAGATTTGTGATTAGGGACCTGGTATATGTTGAAGATCCTCCCCGGCAACGGCGCCATAAATTCCTTTTGATGTCGCTTGAAGCTACGTCGGTATTTCCCCAAAGAGGAAGGAATGATGCAGCACAGCGGTGGTAGGTATTTCCCTCAGATATGAAACCAAGGTTATCGAACCCGTAGGAGAACCAAGCAACACAACATAAACAGCCCCTGCACACATATAACAAATCGATGTGTTAAAGGGGTTGTCAATACCTTCCGGGGTACGGCGCCTCAAGATAGGCAATCGGACGTGAGATAAATTTGTGGTAGATTGATAGATAGAATGCAGATAAAATAAATAGAAATAAAATGCAGCAAGGTATTTTTGGTTTAATAGATCTGAAAATAAATGCAAGAGAAATGTAGATCGCAAAGACAAATATATGAGAAAGAAGACCCGGGGGCCGTAGGTTTCACTAGTGGCTTCTCTCGAGAAAAATAGCAAACGGTGGGTGAACAAATTACTATTGTGCAACTGAAAGAACTTCGAACAATCTTGAAAATATCCAGGCAATGATCATTATATAGGCATCACGTCCAAGATTAGTAGACCGACTCCTTCCTGCATCTACTACTATTACTCCACACATCGACCGCTATCCAACATGCATCTAGTGTATTAAGTTCATGGAAAAACAGAGTAATGCAATAAGAACGATGACATGATGTAGACAAGATCTATCTATGTAGAGATAGAACCCATCGTTTTATCCTGAGTAGCAATGATATATACGTGTCGTTTCCCTTTTTGTCACTGGGATCAAGCACCGTAAGATCGAAGCAACTACAAAGCACCTCTTCCCATTCCAAGATAAATAGATCAAGTTGGCCAAACAAAACCCAACTATCGGAGAAGAAATACGAGGCTATAAGCAATCATGCATATAAGAGATCAAAGAAACTCAAATAACTTTCATGGATATAAAAAGATAGATCTGATCATAAACTCAAAGTTCATCGGATCCCAACAAACACAACACAAAAAGAGTTATATCATATCTATCTCCAAGAGACCATTGTATTGAGAATCCAGCGACAGAGAGGAAGCTATCTAGCTACTAACTACGGACCCCGAAGGTCTATAAAGAACTACTCACGCATCATCGTAGAGGCACCAATGGAGGTGGTGAACCCCATCCAAGATGGTGTCTAGATTTGATCTGGTGGTTCTAGACTATGCGGCGGCTGGATGAATATTTCGTCGATTCCCTTAGGGTTTCTGGAATATTGGGGTATTTATAGAGCAAAGAGGCGGTCCAGGGGCGCCCGAGGTGGGCACAACCCACCAGAGCGCGCCTGGGCCTCCTGGCGCGCCCTGGTGGGCTGTGCCCCCCTCGGAGCACCTCCCAGGCGCAGCCAGGGCCCGTTGTGATCCTTCTGGCCCATAAAAATTCTCTGTGGAGTTTCGTGTCATTTGGACTCCGTCTGATATTGATTTTCTATGATGTAAAAAACATGGAAAAACAGTAACTGACACTTGGCACTATGTCAATAGGTTAGTACCAAAAATGATATAGAATGACTAGAAAATGATTATAAAACATCAAAGATTTATAACATAACAACATGGAACAATAAAAAATTATAGATACATTGGAGACGTATCAGTTACCGCTTTGCTCAGCCCCTCTTATAGTGTTGCCAGTTGCAGGTGCAGTTGTAGGTTGTTCCATGTTGGGACATGGATATCATGGGATGTCATCATATCTCTTATTTAATTAATGCATCTATATACTTGGTAAAGGTTGGAAGGCTCGGCCTTTTTCCCTGTGTTTTGTTCCACTCTTGCCGCCTTAGTTTCCGTCATACCGGTGTTATGTTCCTTACTTTTGCGTCCCTAACACGATGAGGGTTTATGGGCCCCTCTTGACAGTTCGCTTTGAATAAAACTCCTCCAGCAAGACCCAACATTGGTTTTACCATTTTCTCAACATAATGACCAAACTTGATAATTAATTAATTGGCATAGGGGGTCGCATCCCCGAGGATTCTTTCAACATAATACAGGGGGGCCAGTGCTGATGCTGTTGGTGCCAAAACAGAGCCACTTGCGGTGCCACCCCTTCAATTGAGGTTTTCGGTTGCCGTACGTAGTGTTCATCCGGTCGTGGCCTGAGACGAGATACGCGCGGCTACTATCAGGGTGTCGGCACGCCGGGAGGTCTTGCTGGACTTGTTTTACCATTGTCGAAATGTCTTGTGCACCGGGATTCCGAGTCTGATCAGAGGGTCCTGAGATGCAGGATTGTCTCCGCGGATCATGAACTTGTCATGGGCTAAGTTGGGACACCCCTACAGGATTTAAACATTCGAGAGCCGTGCCCGCAGTTATGTGGCAGATGGGAATTTTTAATATCCGGTTGTAGTGGACTTGAACTAAACTCAATTAAAATACACCAACTGCATGCGTAACCGTGACGGTCTTTTTTTGAGTGAGTCGAGAAGAGAACACGGTGGGGTAAAAATTCGGAACAACCCAATCGGAACAATAAGTCTCCGTCACTACCGCCGAGCTCGCTCGGTTTGCGTGCCTCGGACGAACCATATATCTGCGAGGGTAAAAATTCTTCGAGTCCCTGTTTTTTCAGCGATATGTGTGCATGTTTGTATGGCTATAACTTCGTGCGTATTGTTCCGATTGGGGTGTATGATATGTAAAAATGTTCATATCTTAATGCTCTACATGGTGGTGTAGTTTTTTTTGCATGTTACAGCTCATATCGATGACTTAATCCTCGTGGCAAAAGTGCTAAATGATATAATCTGTTGAAGATTGTTGTAACTTGCTGATTTGTCTTTTTCATAGCATTTCGTGTCATTTTCTTTTGAGCATCATGTCAACATGATTTAGAAGCATAGTCATGCCATCTTTGTAGTGATGTAATCCATGTATTTTTTATGTGCCTTGTGGTGACTAGCACAAGCTTGCAAAGTGAGCTACTTGCTGTTTCTGAATTCAGACACGAGAATTTTCTGCTGTCTGAATCTGCTCCATTATGTTGCCATGTTAAGTTGATGCTACAAGTGAATCCACGCATAATCTAGAGATGCTCAGTAAGGATGTTTTCTAGATCTAGTTATGCTCTATCCATCCATGCCCTTTTTTGCAATTATGGCATGCTGTACATTTTCATTACCATGCTCTAAACTTGCTAAATAATGTTTCTGTTAGCCTGTTATCAGTAAGTTCAGTTTTGCCATGTGAATAGCTAGTTTCCTATGCATCCTATGATCATGTTCTTGACATGAGTAGCATCATGTTGCCTTGTCATGCATCATACTTGGATGAGCTTCATGCCATGTTATGTGTTATGCGTTTACCGTGTTGTTTGCTTCTTTCCGGTTGTGCTCCTTCTCGATAGTTCTTGTTTCGTTGCGATTGTGAGGATTCGTTTGACTACGTGGATTCATCTTCTTCATGGACTCGATCTTCTTCCTTGCAGGATTTCAGCCAAGATGACCGTCACCTTGGATCTCACTACTATCTTTGCTATGCTAGTTGTCTCGATGCTATCGCTATGTCGCGCTACCTACCACTTGTTTATCAATCCTCCCAGATTGCCATGACAGCCTCTAACCTTTTCCACCATCCTAGCAAACAGTTGTTTGGCTATGTTACCACTTTGCTTAGCCCCTCTTATAGCGTTGCTAGTTGCAGGTGCAGTCGCATGTTGTTCCATGTTGGGACATGGATATCATGGGATATCACAATATCTCTTATTTAATTAATGCATCTATATACTTGGTAAAGGGTGGAAGGCTCGGCCTTTTGCGTCGTGTTTTGTTCCACTCTTTCCGCCTTAGTTTCTGTCATACCGGTGTTATGTTCCTTGATTTTGCTTACCTAACACGATGAGGCTTTATGGGCCCCTCTTGATAGTTCGCTTTGAATAAAACTCCTCTAGCAAGACCCAACATTGGTTTTCCCATTTGCTCAATATAATAACTAAACCTGATAATTAATTAATTTGCATATGGTGTCGCGTCCCCGAGGATTCTTTCAACATAATACAGGGGGGCCAGTGCTGATGGTGTTGGTCCCAAAACAGAGCAACTTGTGGTGCCACCCCTTCACCTGGGGTTTTCAGTTGCCATACATAGTGTTCATTTGGTCGTGGCCTGAGACGAGATACGCGCGGCTACTATCAGGGTGTCGGCGCGCTGGGAAGTCTTGCTGGACTTGTTTTACCATTGTCAAAATGTCTTGTGCACCGGGATTCCGAGTCTGATCGAAGGGTTCCGAGATGGAGGATTGTCTCCGCGGATCGTGAGCTTGTCGTGGGCTAAGTTGGGACTCCCCTGCAGGGTATAAACTTTCGAGAGCCGTGCCTGCGGTTATGTGGCAGATGGGAATTTTTAATATCCGGTTGAAGTGGACTTGAACTAAACTTAATTAAAATACACCAAGTGCGTGCGTAACCGTGACGGTCTCTTTTCAAGTGAGTCGAGAAGAGAACACGGTGGGGTTATGTTCAAACGTAAGTAGTTCAGGATCACTTCTTGATCATTACTAGTTTGCGACCGTTTGTGTAGTTTCTCATCTTACTCTTGTACTTGTAAGTTAGCCACCATACATTGCTTAGTCGCTTGCTGCAACCTCACCACTTATCCTTTCCATACCCATTAAGCGTTGCAAGTCTTGATACCCATGGTAATGGGATTGCTGAGTCCTCGTGGCTCACAGATTACTACAACAACAGTTGCAGGTTCAAGTATTGTGATGATCATGACGTGAGAGCGATGTTTATTCTTGTTCCGCTTCTTCTTCGATCGAGGGATGGGTTCCTGGTCGGCGGCTTGGGCTAGCAGGGTGGATGTCGTTTGTGTTTCTGTTTGTGTTTCATCCGTAGTCGGATGTTGTCCTCGTGTATGATGTTTGATGTATTCATGTGGCATTTGTATGCCTTTGTATGTATCCCTAGCTATTATGTAATGGTACGATGTAATGATATCTACCTTGCAAAAGCGTTTCAATATGCGGCTCTATCCTTCTTGGGACCTTCGAGTCCTCTCGGATAGGAACGCATATTGGGCGTGACAAGTTGGTATTAGAGCCTGGACCGACCATAGGATCCCCCTTGATTGACCGTAGTTGGCCATTGTCAAGTGTAGAAGAAAACAATTTCAGAGTCTAGTTATGTCTGAGAGTAGAGTTTTTTTTACTCCTCAGCCCCTTCGTCGCTGTGGTGAGAAATCTTGACATTGGTATTTTGACTTACTCCTCTACCCCTTCAAATTTTTTTAGGATCACGCAGGCTTCTTTTGATCGTTGTGTTCTCAATCCTCTTTTCATCCGGCGCACTTCTCTTCGAGCTGATTCGACCCTCTTTGTCTTTTGCAATCGGTCCTCAGTTCTTTCTCAACGACGTTGTTTCCTCGTCCGAAGATAAACAATGTCGTCTGAAGTTGTCTTTCTTTTTCCCACCCGCCAACCCTTTTCTTCTCGGAGCCGGAGTCCGTAATCGAGTATCCATCCTACTCGTGGAAAGCCTCTGCATTTTTCCTCAATTATTTCAACCGGTGCTTTTCTCTTCAAGTTATTCGTGGATTCCCCATTCCAAGTTGCCTTTCTTTTTCCTGCCCTCCCACCCTTTTTCTTCCCGGAGTCTGAGTCTCTATTCGAGCATCAATTTCATTCATGCGGAGCCTCTTCAATCTTTCCTCAATTGTTTCAACCGGTGAATTCTCGTCTAGTTAATCATTGTTCGTCTCGTTTTCTTTCTGGTGGATTCAATTTAAGTTTTTCGTTGTTGATCATATTCGTCTCCTTACCTCAAAGTGTTTCCCCTTGCTCGTTCGCCTCTCGCCATTTAATCATTCTGGAGTGATGAAGACATCTCAGAAGACTCGTGGTTGCATTCAAGTTAATTCGAGGTTGTCACCTCATTTAAGTCCTTCAATCATTCCGGCGCATCATCTCTCTCTCAACCGACCATTCTCAACAGTGTTTCTTTGAGTGGGCCCTAACCCACAGGTTTATACCAAGGATCTTAGCTGACTCTTCTAGTTTTCTGGAGTTACTCCCAATTCTTTTCAAAGTTTGACATAAGAATGAATTTTCATGAGTCAAATGCTTTTCCAAGATTGATTTCAAATTATTTTCATTCTTCCGGAGTATCTCAACAATTTGGTGGTGTTCCTCGTCTTCACTATCAGCATTGAAGACCGAAGAAGAATTTCTCGTGAATCTTGTCTGTTCTCTCGAAGATTCGTGGTGCTAGCTTCATGTTATCCTCTCGAACTATTCTATTTATCGGAAATTCCTTTCTTATCGATCTGACGCATTTCAGGAGTTCATTTCCTTTCACGATCATCCGGAGGCCATCATTCCAGAAGAATTCTTCGTCCTCACATTCCAGCTATCATTCGTGCGTTTCCGAATTCTTCCCGACGAGGAATTCTATTTCTTCATTCATTTTCAAATTCTTACGGTGGTTCGTTCAAGATTCCTTTTCCTTTTTTATCATATCAATTCATTCATTCTTCCCAATCCTACCGGTGGTTCAGGAAGACCTTCCCAAGTTTTGCGGTATATCTCCCCTTAATATTTTCCAAAGCAAATAAGTAGTATGCAAATCCATTACTTATCATCAATTTAATTGATGGAGTATAAGAATAACATAATTCCTATTCTTATTTCATCGTGCTAATTAATCCTTTCCTTCGGAGTTTGTTCATGATGAATAATTTATAGTTCCAAGTGTTTTCGTCTTTTCTTTTCCGGAGTTCAAATTTTCCTCGGCCATCTCGTCGGAAGCTCCATCTAAATCATCGCATGTTTTCATCTCGTTCTTTTCAACATTTGTTTCTTTAATCCTTTTGTTACTGGAGTTCTTCACGGTGGTTCGTAAGGATTTAATTCATTCTTCGAGTGTTCATCAAGATTCTTGTTGGAGGAGCACAAGTATCTTTTCTTCTTGCGTCTCAAAGTGCAATTAATTCTCCGTATTCTTTTGAAGTAGGGTTTTGCATTTCTTCGTTCTTCTCAGCTATTCAATCATTTCCATTTGTGGTCGGTTATCACCTCATAATTTTGAGATGTTTTCCATAAGCCCACAACAAGCTTATTCTTTTCGTTGTTGAATTTCCAACAACTCTGTTCAATCCTTCCTTACAAGGATGCTTCTCAATTCTATTATGGTGGAAGTTGTATGACGTTTCCCCCCTTTCTTTTCCTTCCAATGATTTACCTTCTATTCTTCCATTCTGGAGGCACCGTGATGTTGTTCTTTTCGCCCATCATCTAGTTAATCCTTGCTTATCCATTTTACCGGAGTGTCAAGTCCTCTTTTAAATTCCTTTTTTTGCCAATCTCTGCTTTCCTTTCTACTCAGACGCTATCCCAATTCTTTCGTTCTTATTCCTTTTCTGTCTTGTCCTAACCGGAGTGGTTTCAGAGTCTATCTTATTCCTTGAGCTTTTTATTCTCGCCATATTCGCCGTTCCTCTTTTTCTATCGAGTGCCCTGGACCTTGTTCATCTTCGCTCTTGCGTTCTTATTTCACCTCATCCTCTTTTCTTCCATCTCGCTCCTAAGATCTCGGGACGGCATCTTCTGTTAGTGGAGGAGAGTTGTGATGCCCCGAGTCCGATGCGCCAGATGTCTTCCGGTTATTCACCGTCATTGCCATGTCCTTCGCTTGCGTATTGCACTTTGCCATGTGATCATGTGCATTTCATCTGCATGTTTTCCGAAAATGCATCCAATCATTTTCTCCGTTGTCCGTTTCGGAATCCGACACTCTCACATGCACCCGTTGCACCTCTCAGATCTCGTTTCGTGAGCGAGAGAAAAACTTTCTCGGAATGGGCCAAGAGTTGATGAGGAGTCTTGGTATATCACCGGTAGACCACCTATCAAATTTTGTTCCATTTGGAGGTCGTTTGATGCCCCAGCGGTTAACCGCGTTAACAGCCGGACATCTTTCTCTTTGCAGCCCAGCACCCCTCCACAACAGCCCATTAGCCCATCTAAACCGCATCCATGCTCTCCGCCGTTGGATCATGATCGTGTGGGCGAAAACCACACCTCCATAGCCCTCTACTAGGTCCCTCTACCTATATAAAGGCACCTCCCCCTCCATTT
Source organism: Triticum aestivum (assembly GCF_018294505.1). NCBI lineage: Eukaryota > Viridiplantae > Streptophyta > Magnoliopsida > Poales > Poaceae > Triticum > Triticum aestivum. Next base: position 302,219,101 of record NC_057814.1, on the reverse strand, counting down.
TTGGGCGAAACCCTAGCCTACCTCCTCCCCCCGCCGCCCGGACCGGACGTGTCTGCGCCGACACCGCGCACCAGTCGCTGCCAGTCACGTGGCCCGCGCCACCGCCTCCCGCCAGTGGCCACCGCGACCCGCCCGAGCCCATCGCGGGCCCGCGCAGGCCCGGCCTGCCGCCGCCTGCATCGCCGCCCCGCGTCACGCACGCCGCCGCCCATCCGCCGATACTAGCCTCCCGCACCGCTCGCGTCGCCTCGCCGCCTGTGCCGGAGTTCGCCGCCGCCCCGCACGCCACCGCCCGCCTCCAGCGGTTGCCGCCCTGCGCGCCACCGCCTCCTCGCCGGAGCCCCGCCCGCCACCACCACGTTGCCGGAGCACGCTCTTGCCGGCCGCCGCCGGATCCCTGCCGGATCCGCTGCGCCCTCGCCTGATCTTCCCTCCCACGCTCCTCTGGCATCCTCCCCCGCCCTCTCCGTGTCTCCGTCACTACCGCCGAGCTCGCTCGGTTTGCGTGCCTCGGACGAACCATATATCTGCGAGGGTAAAAATTCTTCGAGTCCCTGTTTTTTCAGCGATATGTGTGCATGTTTGTATGGCTATAACTTCGTGCGTATTGTTCCGATTGGGGTGTATGATATGTAAAAATGTTCATATCTTAATGCTCTACATGGTGGTGTAGTTTTTTTTGCATGTTACAGCTCATATCGATGACTTAATCCTCGTGGCAAAAGTGCTAAATGATATAATCTGTTGAAGATTGTTGTAACTTGCTGATTTGTCTTTTTCATAGCATTTCGTGTCATTTTCTTTTGAGCATCATGTCAACATGATTTAGAAGCATAGTCATGCCATCTTTGTAGTGATGTAATCCATGTATTTTTTATGTGCCTTGTGGTGACTAGCACAAGCTTGCAAAGTGAGCTACTTGCTGTTTCTGAATTCAGACACGAGAATTTTCTGCTGTCTGAATCTGCTACATTATGTTGCCATGTTAAGTTGATGCTACAAGTGAATCCACGCATAATCTAGAGATGCTCAGTAAGGATGTTTTCTAGATCTAGTTATGCTCTATCCATCCATGCCCTTTTTTGCAATTATGGCATGCTGTACATTTTCATTACCATGCTCTAAACTTGCTAAATAATGTTTCTGTTAGCCTGTTATCAGTAAGTTCAGTTTTGCCATGTGAATAGCTAGTTTCCTATGCATCCTATGATCATGTTCTTGACATGAGTAGCATCATGTTGCCTTGTCATGCATCATACTTGGATGAGCTTCATGCCATGTTATGTGTTATGCGTTTACCGTGTTGTTTGCTTCTTTCCGGTTGTGCTCCTTCTCGATAGTTCTTGTTTCGTTGCGATTGTGAGGATTCGTTTGACTACGTGGATTCATCTTCTTCATGGACTCGATCTTCTTCCTTGCAGGATTTCAGGCAAGATGACCGTCACCTTGGATCTCACTACTATCTTTGCTATGCTAGTTGTCTCGATGCTATCGCTATGTCGCGCTACCTACCACTTGTTTATCAATCCTCCCAGATTGCCATGACAGCCTCTAACCTTTTCCACCATCCTAGCAAACAGTTGTTTGGCTATGTTACCACTTTGCTTAGCCCCTCTTATAGCGTTGCTAGTTGCAGGTGCAGTCGCATGTTGTTCCATGTTGGGACATGGATATCATGGGATATCACAATATCTCTTATTTAATTAATGCATCTATATACTTGGTAAAGGGTGGAAGGCTCGGCCTTTTGCGTGGTGTTTTGTTCCACTCTTTCCGCCTTAGTTTCTGTCATACCGGTGTTATGTTCCTTGATTTTGCTTACCTAACACGATGAGGCTTTATGGGCCCCTCTTGATAGTTCGCTTTGAATAAAACTCCTCTAGCAAGACCCAACATTGGTTTTCCCATTTGCTCAATATAATAACTAAACCTGATAATTAATTAATTTGCATATGGTGTCGCGTCCCCGAGGATTCTTTCAACATAATACAGGGGGGCCAGTGCTGATGGTGTTGGTCCCAAAACAGAGCAACTTGTGGTGCCACCCCTTCACCTGGGGTTTTCAGTTGCCATACATAGTGTTCATTTGGTCGTGGCCTGAGACGAGATACGCGCGGCTACTATCAGGGTGTCGGCGCGCTGGGAAGTCTTGCTAGACTTGTTTTACCATTGTCAAAATGTCTTGTGCACCGGGATTCCGAGTCTGATCGAAGGGTTCCGAGATGGAGGATTGTCTCCGCGGATCGTGAGCTTGTCGTGGGCTAAGTTGGGACTCCCCTGCAGGGTATAAACTTTCGAGAGCCGTGCCCGCGGTTATGTGGCAGATGGGAATTTTTAATATCCGGTTGAAGTGGACTTGAACTAAACTTAATTAAAATACACCAAGTGCGTGCGTAACCGTGACGGTCTCTTTTCAAGTGAGTCGAGAAGAGAACACGGTGGGGTTATGTTCAAACGTAAGTAGTTCAGGATCACTTCTTGATCATTACTAGTTTGCGACCATTCGCGTAGTTTCTCATCTTACTCTTGTACTCGTAAGTTAGCCACCATACATTGCTTAGTCTCTTGCTGCAACCTCACCACTTATCCTTTCAATACCCATTAAGCCTTGCTAGTCTTGATACCCATGGTAATGGGATTACTCAGTCCTCGTGGCTCACAGATTACTACGACAACAGTTGCAGGTTCAGGTAACGCGATGATAATGACGTGACAGTGATGTTTATTCTTGTTCCTCTTCTTCTTCAATCGAGGGATAGGTTCCTGGTCAGCAGCCTGGGCTAGCAGGGTGGATGTCGTTTGAGTTTCTGTTTGTGCTTCATCCGTAGTCGGATGTTGTCCTCATGTATGATGTTTGATGTATTCATGTGGCATTTGTATGCCTTTGTATATATCCCCAGTTTTTATGTAATGGTACAATGTAATGATATCCACCTTGCAAAAGCGTTTCAATATGCGGCTCTATCCTTGGTGGGACCTTCGAGTCCTCTCGGATAGGATAGCATATTGGGCATGACAAAAACGAGGCCCAAGGCCACCGTAGAAAGGGTTAGCGAATCCGCCCCCACACATCCATATGTGTCGGATGTGGGGTTCCGGCAAACCCTTAAGGTTCAAACACTGGGGTGTGCGCGAAGTCTTTCCCTCCTACCTATCTACGCCCTAGCTCGCTAAGATCTCGCGGGCGAACGCGACGAACTCGCAACACAGAAAGACACAAGATTTATACTGTTCGGGCCACCGTTGTGGTGTAATACCCTACTCCAGTGTGGTTGTGGTGGATTGCCTCTTGGGCTGATGATGAACAGTACAAAGGGAAGAACAGCCTCCTGAGGTTGAGGTGTTGTTGTGCTCGGTGAACTGGTGGATCAGAACTCTCTCCCTCTACTGTGGTGGCTAGCTCTACTTATATCGGCCCTGGTCCTCTTCCCAAATATTGAGCGGGAAGGGAGCCAACAACGCCGGGCAAATTTGAAGGGGGACAGCTAGTACAAGCTATCCTAACGAAAGTGGTCTTCGCGTGCGAAAGGCTCTGGTGGTGACACTGCCTTGGGCTCCACGATGTCCTCCGTCTTGCCGTCCTTCTGGTCTTGGTCTTGTTGCACCGATAGGGCAACCTTTGCCTGATGCCTCGGTACTCCTCGCCTGCGCCTGCTTCCTTAGCACCAAAGAGGAAACAAGGACGCTGCGCGCGCTGGCGCCCGCCATGCGCCCGCCTGGTGTCGATCGTCATGGCTCACGTCACGTGAGCCTCGTGAGGTTTGCCCTGCCTTGATATCTCTGCTCCTCGTGAGCCTGCCTGACTAGGCAACTCCTGAGGAGGTCTTGCGTCATACGCCTCCCGAGGGTCTTGGATGCCTTGTTGGTGAAGATGGGTCGTACGACCTGCTGGCTTAGCGACGCCATGGGCTGCAGGCAGGCAAGTCTAGGGACCCCCATTCCCAGAATGCCGACAGTAGCCCCTGGGCCCAAGGTGCGCTCAGGCTTACCTTCGCTGCAAAGCCAGGGTCAAGTACGGAGCACCGCGGGCCCCAAAAGCCTGCGGCCGTGGTTGACGCGTGGCGGTTGATTGGACGTGGGCGTCTCCGCTTCCCCACGCTGCCCTTGAATCCGCCTGGCTATGCGGCCCCCGCCTCTCACACAGTTATTCTTCCTTCGCCCATGCTTGGCTCCTCCAATCTCCCTACTTCCTCGAGGCCCTGCTTTGCCCTTCGAATCTGACTTGCGCTCTGCCTGCTTCATCGCCATGGCGCCGAAACAGGCTGAAAAGGGGAAGAAACCTCTGTCTTCGCCAACTGCGCCTCCGCCCTTTGAGCCTGCACTTGGCCGGCCTCGGGTGCTCAACGACGAGGCCATGGACAAGGTGTGCCCCATGCTTGCCTCCAGCTTCAACGAGTGAGGAGAGACGGTGGCTTGGCCCTCGTCTCGCACTCGCATGGATCGGGCAGCCACTGAGGTCCCGATCTTCATTGATGCCCTCTGGGCTGGCCTGATTCCTTCCTTCTCCACCTTGTTCAACGCGGTGCTCGAGCATTATCAGATCCACATGCTTAATCTCGACTCTCAATCTGTGAACCTTCTTGTGCGAGGCCATGGTGAGCATCGCTCCTTCCGTGGCCCTCCTCCGCCATTCGTCTCATTGCATCTGACCGGTCCCCGGCAGAGCTCGGGGTGTGTGGGCTTCCAGGCCATGGCCGCGACTGCGGGCGCGGGGATTGACATCGAGCTTCCCTCATCCACAAGCGAGTTCCGCATACGATGGCTGTTTGTTGACGCTGGCGTGCTCAGCCCTCTGCTCCAAGTTCCAGCGGGGCCTGCTGTCCAAACTCCGGCTGGGGCCATCAGAAGCTCACGAGCCCCCGCCTTGCCCCTGTCTTGGCCAGGCTGAGGTTGTTGAAGGACCTCGGCGTGACTGCGCCCATGGTGGTGAAGGAGTTCGTCAAGCGTCGAGTCGCTCCACTTCAGTGCCACTCCCGCCCGATGTGGGACTTGCTCCGCAGCCAGGACCACATGAGGTTTTAGGAGAAGGGGCTTCCTCTTGCGACGCGGCAAACGGTGCTCATGGTCCTATCGGGTGTCCCTCTCCGGGATGAGATGCCCAGGAATAGCTGCCTGTTGTACCGCTGCAAGAACAAAGCCGCATTTGCTGTGAGCATGCCTTCCTTTGACGAGTGGGGGCTGCGTCCAATCGGCCTGGTGGGGTCCCGCGAGAACCCCGTCGTCGTGGTTCCCTTCTTCGCCACTGGTGCCGAGCTCGCCCCTGGTGAAGGTGCGGGAGGGCGAGCTCTGACAAGGGCCGGTGACTCGAGTGCTGAGGAGCACATGCCGGGTGGTGATCCTGGGGCGTCGTCCTCGGGGCCTGCGACCCCCTCCTGAGGCGTCGGTCACTGAGGAGACGCGGCATGCGGCTCCCGAGGCCAAGGCTCCAGGAGCCTCGGGAGGTTGTGGTGAGACGGTGCCCGGCTGTTCACCGCAACCGGGAACCCTTGAAGACATCCTTCCAAGCTCTTCTTCAACCCCGCCGTGCACCGGCCGTCACGTCCAGGGCTTCGGTCGTCTTTGTGTGGACTTCGAGGAGCTCCGCAAGAGGAAAGGAGCCCCTAGCGGCAGCAATATCTTCGTGCCGTTGAAGCGACGAAAGTACATCGCCATTGACGCGTAAGTATCTTATTGTCATGGCTTCTTGCATGTTCTTCGTATCCTGACGTCAGTCCTTCAGGGCTCCTTCCGTTGAAGCTGTTGCGTCTTCTGAGAAGCGGCCTCCTCCTTCACCAGCTCCCCATCATCCTTGAGCGTTCCTAGTCTGCCTGCCGCCCTAGGAGCAGGGTCACTTGGGGGAGCGTCTCTGCCTTCGTGGCGCGCTTAGCCCCCGGCTTGGCCACCCTTCCCCCATGGTTTGGCGTGGAGCTTGGTGGGCGTGCCCAAGACTCCTCCTTTGCTCATGGACAGCAGCTGGTTGGCTTCAATCCTCGGCTCCTCTTCAAGCAGCGAGCCTCGATCGGCTCGGGCTCCTCGCGAGGACTGGCTGACGTCAGGTGCGGCGTCAGCCCCCAGCCCCCTGCCGGGAGGTGGCGCGCCACTTGGCACCCCGCCCGCAGCCCCCGAGGTGGAGGAGGAGGTGGGTCAAGCGTTCGAGCTCGAGCGCGGGCGGAGCGTAGTTCGTGACGAGCTCTTCCAGGAGGCGATGGGCGCGATGAGTCGACTTGGTGAAGAGCATGCAGGTGTCGACTCGCGCCTTGAGGCTGAAGGTCTCTGGCTAGTGGAGGAGCGGCGCAAGCTGAGGGTGGCTATCAACCTCGATCGCTATCAGCTGCGACCTGGAGAATGCGAAGGCCGAGGCGTCCCTCAAGATCGCCCATGAAGCCCACTCGCGAGCCTTGGAAGAGGCTCGTGAGGCCGACCGCCGTCCCGAGGCTGCGGAGGAGCGCGCGTGGGAGCTCCAGGCCTGGAGCGCGTCCCTTGAGCAGCAGGTGGAGGCGCGCAGGGCCGCTCTTGCATCACTGAGGGGGACGCCCACAGAGGAAGAGGAGGTCCAGAAGCACGAGGAGGCGCTGGCCCTGGAAGCCGTGTAGCGCAGCCTCGAGCTCGAGTAACTGGAGACGAGGGAGCGTCAAGTTGCTCAAGCAGAAGATGTTGTCGGGGCTCGCGAGGCCTGAGTCGAGGAGGAGGTCAATCACTGGGTGGCCGAGGTTCGCGCAGACCTGGAGGGTAGGTACGACCTGAAGCTAAAGCTCGCGGGTACGGCGGATGCGGGCAGGGCCGCTGCCCTCAGGCCCAGGTTGGGTGAGGCTGAGAGGCATGCGGAAGCCATGGCCGCCACCTTGGTTACGGTGCAGGCGGACTTGGCCTCCGCCCGCGCTGAGCTGCTTTCCCTGCGGAGGCGGGTTGATGACGCTGAGGCCGTCGCATGGCAAAACACGGAGGAAGTGCTCCAACGATGAACGCTGGAGCGCGAGCATGCCCCTATGCTTCAGGATCACCGGAACAGGGCCAATACCGCCCTGGGCCATATTTGCGACGTGGACGTACCGACCACTCACTCGAATGACTATGCCAGCCACCTGACCTTCTTCACCGAGGTGGTGACGCGCCTGGAGGCTAGATCTGCCAGAGCTCGCCAGCTTGTGGAGGAAAGGGGTCGTGCCCTGCTTGAGCCTGCTTTCTCCCTTGTCTTCAGCCACCTTCGGAATGCCGACCCCGACTTTCATTTCGACGCCGCCATCGCCCCAGTAACCATGGCTGTCCAAGGTGACCTGGCGCATTGGGTTGAGGACAATGTGGACGCGTTGGTCAGGGCCTTCACTTCGGAGGATGATGCGGTGGTGGTCGTCGCAGACGAAGGCGACGTGATTGACGACGGCGATGGGGGTGTCGCCGACAGCGGCGACGATGCCGAGGAAGACGATGACGACGCGAGTGACGCATCCGTGAGTGATGTAGCGAGTGACATTTCTGGCTGATCCCATGTTCTCCTGTCATTTCATCCTGCACACAAAACTCGGGCGTGGCCCTTTGAGAGGGGGAGCCCCTCCTGTAAGTAAATTGCAGTTTTTACTTTCCTATGCGACGTGAGTATGTGTCCCCGTGAACTCGTGGATCCGAGGGCGAGTTTTCCATCATGGTTTACCTTAGTCAGTTCCAGCTACGAGCTGGGTCGTGAAGCGGCGAGTTTCTGAGAATCCTGTGGAGCTTATCGCCCCATCTGAAGGGGGCCCGCAAGAGGTGAGCACCAGCCGCAGCGCTGGCGTGCGCTCGGCGAGCGTGCACTTTGTGCGGTCCAGCTCGCGAGGAGCTTGTGAGGGGAAGGCGACGGACATGTGTCCCAGACAAAACGAGATCCAGAAGGCAAGAAATTTCTCGAACGAGAAAAGGCTCCCCCCGCGCGCATCGATAAAAATTCGGCTTCAACTTAAATCCAGATCCAGAAAGCAAAGCTACAGAAAGTCCGGCACCTAGTCTAGTCTTCCGGTCTTCAAGCCTTCTCGCCAGCGCGGAGCTAAGTGCTGCCACTAGGTGTGGGAGGAAGCCCCAGGCCCTGAGGCCGGCGCTCCTGAGACTCCGGGGCATGTACAACCCCAACTCATTATTACGTGAGAGTGTCACGGGCGGCGAGCTTCACAGGCACCGGGCCTTCTTCACAAGTACTGGCCTTGCTTCATATCGCCAGTCGAGGGCCCCGCCTTGTGCCACCGTTGACCTCCTTTGTGCCGACCAGTTGCCGGGACGACACAAAAGATGGAAAGAGGACGCCAGCAGTGCCTTCGGCGACCACAGGTCCTCTGCCAGGGGAAGGGTTGTCGAAGCCTCCCCGGCAGAGGACCTACCTCCGGGTGTCCCCTGGCTTCGCGCGCCGTGGGGAGGGGCCTGGCTCCCGACCCCTCTCCTGCAGCCCCCAACGCGATCCACCTGCCGGCAGGGAGGCCGCCGAGCTGGGGCCGCCGGCCGTTGTGGTGACCTATTCCTCCTGCGACTCATGGTTAGCGTAAGCTTGCTCCTGAGGCAATAGGGGTACCCTGTAGTGGTCGTTGCACACGCGGTCATGGTGGTTCCCCGGCGGCTCCTGGAAGGCTTCGACTCCTAGCATCCCTTCTTCCCAATCTTCTCCAACGAACGAGCCGGGGTCGTCCTCCGGTGTGTACTCCTGGTCCGTCATGCGGGGCACGTAGGCTTCTGGGGCTGTTACACCGAACACCTTGCCGTAATGCCCCACACTCCATGTTGCCCGGCCCAGCGCGGCGTCCTGAGGGTGATAGCGCGGCATCCCACTTGGACCATGGGAGGAGACGCTTGTGCTCATGCTTGTTGCGGGCGGTATGGGGGCGGCAGAGCCCCTGGCACCGCCGGCCATGCTGGTGTTGACAAAGCCCCCTGGCGCACCTGACTACGCGTGGTGGCGGCGTGGCCCGCCGTGAATCCCTGTAGCGGCCTGAGGAGGGAGCTGATGACAGAAAGGCGGCGCTCCCGAGGCCGCCGCGTCCAGCAGCTCGGCAACGCGTTCCAGCAGTGCGTCCCGGCCGCTTTCCATCAGCCGGCACCGCAGCAGCTCCCTTGCATGGTGAGTGATGCCCGCATGTTTGCCTTTTCCCGCCGTGAGTGCGGCGCCATCGCCGCGGCGTGGCTTGCTGCTCTGGCAGCGGCTCGCACTTGCCGTGGAGTGAGGGTAGACGACGCCTGGCCGCGTCGCCCGCGCCCCGCAGGATTGGACGGCGCTCGTGCCGCCTGGAAAGCGGGGTTGAGGTCTTCATGAGCGAGCAGCGCCGACCGGGCTGGCCAGGCTGCCCAGCGGTCGGAGTCAGCTCTTGGGTCGTCGGACATCGTGGCCGCGGAGCGTCGGCAAGTAGATTGGCGGAGTAGAAGCTCCGACGCACCCCTACCTGGCGCGCCAAATGTCGGATGTGGGGTTCCGGCAAACCCCTAAGGTTCGAACACTTGGGTGCGCGCGAAGTCTTTCCCTCCTACCGGTCGGCGCCCTATCTCGCTAAGATCTCGCGGACGAACTCGACGAACTGGCAACACAGAAAGACACGAGATTTATACTGGTTCGGGCCACCGTTGTGGCGTAATACCCTACTCCAGTGTGGTGGTGGTGGATTGCCTCTTGGGCTGATGATGAACAGTACAGAGGGAAGAACAGCCTCCTGAGGTTGAGGTGTTCTTGTGCTCGGTGAACTGGTGGATCAGAACTCTCTCCCTCTACTGTGGTGGCTAGCTCTACTCATATAGGCCCTGGTCCTCTTCCCAAATATTGAGCGGGAAGGGAGCCAACAACGACGGGCAAATTTCAAGGGGGAAAGCTAGTACAATCTATCCTAACAAAAGTGGTCTTCGCATGCGAAAGGCTCTGGTGGTGACGCCATCTTGGGCTCCACGATGACCTCCGTCTTGCCGTCCTTCTAGTCTTGCTCTTGTTGCACCGATATGGCAACATTTGCCTGATGCCTCGGTACTCCTTGCCTGCGCCTGCTTCCTTAGAACCAAAGAGGAAACAAGGACGCTGCGCGCGCTGGCGCCCGCCTGGTGTCGATCGCCATGGCTCACGTCACGTGAGCCTCGTGAGGTTTGCCCCGCCTTGATATCTCCGCTCCTCGTGAGCCTGCCTGACTAGGCCACTCCTGAGGAGGTCTTGCGTCGTCCGCCTCGCGAGGCTTAGCCCCTCGCGAGGGTCTTGGATGCCTTGTTGGCCTAGCCACGCCATGGGCCGCAGGCAGGCAAGTCTGGGGACCCCCGTTCCCAGAACACCGACAATATGCACGTAGCCGTTTCGCCCCGAGGCAATCTTGTCGGGCAAGCGTGTATCGCTCACCACCATTTTACCACCATCAATCCACCAAACCAGGAGTAGGGTTTTACGCCGTACGGCGGCCCGAACCTGGGTAAAGACTGCCTATGTGATCTCTCTCGTGCTATTGGACGCCCCTCTGCTCTTTGTGCAACGTGCCATACCCCCACCGAACAAGCAAGGGACTCTTGGTCCCATAGGTGGTCTTGGTTTCCCACGACATTCTTGCATATCTATTTGATGTAATCTTATTTTGTGGTGCGCTTGTTGAGATCAGATGAATTGTGAGTTTATGATCAGATTACCTATGAATATTATTTGAGTCTTCTCTGAACTGTTTTATGCATGATTAAGATAGCTTTGTATTTCTCTCCGATCTATTGATTTGTTTGGCCAACTAGATTGATTTTTCTTGCAATGGGCGAGGTGCTTTGTAATGGGTTCAATCTTGCGGCGTCCTCACCCAGTGACAGAAAGGGTAGCGAGGCATGTAATAGTATTGTTGCCATTATGGATAAAAAGGTGGGGTTTATTCATATTGATTGGATCTATCCCTCTACATCATGTCATCTTGCTTAAGGCGTTACTCCGCTCTTGTTAGCTTAATACACTAAATGCATGCAGGATACACTACAAAAAAAGACAAGTCCATGACATTTTGGGCCGAACGGAATTTTTTTCTGTCATTCTCATGACACTTCTATGACAATAATTGTGACAAAACCCGGTATCATCATAGATGTGGTGGGCTCCTACTTCTATGACAAAAATCATGACGGAAAATGGGCTTTTCGTCCTTGGCGGGCCGGAGACGCAGCTGCATGACATTCTTTGGGCCGTCCATGACCAAAAAAACGGTTGTTGAAGCGAGGGCGAGAAAAATATCGGGGAGTTTTCGGTTATGGTGGGTGGTCGGAGCCGAGCGATGCACAGAGTGTAACACCCCAAAATTTTGACCTTGTTTTATTAATTAAAATTCGCCAGGAAATTAAACTTTTCCATTTTGTCTGGATTTATCTTTTGATTTCAGAACCCCTCTTCTCTTTAATATTGTGGGTTTTTACCTCAAGTGGAAACTTTCCAAAAGTATTATTTGACTTGTATACTCTCTCTATAAAACAATTCTTTATCAGTGGATTTAATTGAATAATTTCTTTTCCTGAGCTTTATTGATTTAAAATGATTTTTCATGAATTTGGAGTCTCTGTTGCACTGCAACCATTTGATTAATGCATTTAAAATTTTCACCAAAAATTTGGGGATGTCATGTAATGTTTCCACATCACTTTTATGCAAAAATATCTTTTGGTCATTGGAGATTTTGAGCTCTACATCAACTTTTCAAATCTGGTCCAGTAGGTATTTTTGCACTACAACCTATTTAAATATTCCTTTAAAAATTCTTCCAAGTGTTTGGAGATGTCAGTAACTGCACATAATTCAACTTTATGCAAAAACCCATTGGTGTTCTTTGAAAAAGTTGAGAAAATCATCCTCATCTTCATTCTGATCCAGTATGGTGATTTGTACTGCAACCCTAATTTATTTTGCTCTAGTACCCATGAGCTTTTTCCTGTTTGTAGTCCTCCCTACAAAACCCTTAAGCCCAGGAGAGTGGACCCATTGGAGGATTTTTAGTGCATGCAATGAAGCTTTGTTCTTGCTGCCCAAAGCTGAAGTTTTGCAATACTTGCACTAGCAAGTTTCTGGTTTTGTCCAAATGATCTTGCTATCATCACCTACATCTAGGGAGACATTGATCTGGAGTTTTTGGCCACTCCAAGAGTTTCCTAGATGCACTTAGCAATCTGTCGAGCACCTCGTGTGCATGGTCAGTTTTGACATTATTTTTGCCTTTGCACTGTGACCTTGCACCTCTGGACAAAATAGCATGTCCACTAAGCTCCTAGAAGACTCTAACCTAAACCTGCTACTTGCCAGCGTCACCCAAGCCCTGTGGCATGCATGGGCATTTCGTCGAGCAGCTAGCGTGCGTGCTCTGGGCGCGCCCAGAGCGCACGTTTTGCACGCGCACGCACCGAGCCGCCGCGTCGCACTGCCGCCCTCCCCGCACCCGTTCTGGCCCTTGGCCACCCGCAGCCAGCACGCCCGCCCCTTCCCTCGCCGCAGAGCCGCCCCTGGAGCCCCACAGTGTCGCCGTCAGGTCGGCCACGGAGGCTAGCGGCCGGCCACAGCAGGCTTTGACATGGACGGCGCCGCCCAAGCCACCCGGGCGCGCCAGCTGCCCCCTGGAACAGCCCGAGCTCATCCACAAGCTCGTCGGCACGCGCTCGTCGTCGCCACGTCGCCCTGCAGCTACAGAACGGCGGTCGCCGGCGTTCTTATCCACGGTCGCCGTGGGAACCAGCCTCGACCCCTATAAATAGGAGCCCCCGAGCCCGTCCCTGCACTGAGGCAACGTCCTTGCACCCCAGCAGTGCCCCCACGGCTAGCAAGCGACGGCGGGGAGCTTTCTTCCCCGCCTCCGGCCGGTTCGGCCGCCGCCGCCCCCCGGTCCCGCTCGCCGCAAACAGAGCTTCCCCCACCCTTCCAGCACCACCGTTCGACTCCCCATGATCTTGCGGAGCTGCCCAGCACCGCAACCTCGATCGGAAACCATCGGAGCCCAAACCCCCAATCACTCCCGAAACGCCGTCCGCCGCGGAGCTCACCGCCGGCGGCTCCCTCCGTCCCCACCTGCCTAGCGACCACCGGGAGGACCGCCCTGGAACCACGGATCCATCCCTGCCCTCCGGAGCCCGCGAAGAGCCGCCGTTCGCCGGCGTCGATCGCCGGAGTCCCGCCTCCGCTCGGGCAGAGGAAGAGGAGGGAGAAGCGACTTGTCAAACCTGACCAGTGGGCCCGCTGGACCCATTGTCAGTGACCCAGCCCCGCCACCACGTGTTTAAGTGGTCGCGTAAACCCCTGAAGTACGTCTCCTCTGCTTCAAAAACGTACTTTCCCCCGAAACGTTTTCTTTTTCTGATTTTATTTAAAACAGAACTTGACTGGCTATATCTTTTAAAATAAAACTCCAAATGAGTTGATTCTTTTTCCTACCTCTCTCAAATTTCATCTAGTTTATTTTAAGATTTATTTCAAAAATATTTAGGACAACTTTTTGTACTGTTTTTGAAATATATATTATTTGAATATTTTTCAAAATAGGAAATGGAGAGAGAAGAAAAGTTTCAAAAAAGTTTTGGAATGCACACTTCCTCTCCACAACCTGAAGGCAAGCATTCTGAACCCTGGCATAATATTTTTGTGTGGTGTTTTGATACGGTTACAACACCACCTTGACTTGGAGCATACGTTATTTTATGTGACGATAAAATCATACGCATGAGTGCATAATGGAGATTCTTTGCTGTTAGAAATGGATATGCTGGTGATAGTGATCATCCTCGTGAGCTTTTCATGCATACCTGGAGGAAGCCGGGAAAGTCGCGGTCTTGGGTAGACACGAGCTTGTCCCTAGTTCCTCGTCGAGACGAGTGTGTCCGGTATGGCATGATGAGGTATGATGAGCGGTAATTCTGTCTGTTAGTTGAAATATATTTGTTATGCTAATCATACAGGGGATACTTGAACCTCCTGAGTCGGCCGTAGATCGAGTCTTGTTCTAGTAACCCCCATATTTGTTTCGTACTACCACTTGTCCCTGCCGCAGGTAGGGTACGGTTCAGTAAGTTGTCAACCCCTTCCTAGCACACACCGTACAGAGAGGCCATGGTGGAAGATACCGGATGCATCCGGTAGGCATGCCACCTGGTCTGGGGGCATGGGTGTTTCCGGTTGGGACCGAGAGGGGGGCACCCCTTAGAGCGCGCGATATAAATTTGATCCCATGCTAAGTCGAGGTTGTAGCCTCCCCACTTAGAGTTTTGCTTGACAGGTGTCGTGGGTGATTCCAGATACCGGTAAGTTAAGCTGGTGTGTGCAGGTTAGGCGTGTTTTCAATTAAAAGACCGTAGGAGGAATTAGTCCCGATGGACTAAATAAATCCGCTACTCGTGGGTAAAGAGTACACCCTCTGCAGAGGTTAAATCTATTCGGATAGCCATGTTCATGGGTAAGGACTACAGTCTGAGATGGGTCTAGTGACGGTCTTCGGAGGAGAAACGGCTAAACCAGAATATTGATTATGACCTGTGACATATGAGGATTATGATTATTATTATTGTGGACTAACCATTTACATTATTGAATTATTGAGTATCCCTGGGACGGTTCTACCTCCTGGATACTCACTGCAACTATTCTCTTATCAGCCCTTTATGTGGTGTCGCGCAGACGCCCGACTGTGGCATGCTTGTTATTTCTATTAATTATAAGCCCTTTATGTGGTGTCGCATAGACGCCCGACTGCGGCATGCTTGTTATTTCTGTTATCTATAAGCCCTTTATGTGGTGTCGCATAGACGCCCGACTTTGGCATGCTTGTTATTTCTTTTATCTATAAGCCCTTTATGTGGTGTCGCTCAGACGCCCGACTGAGGCAGGATTTGTCTTATTATCCTTTCGAGGCGTCGCTTCAGACACTCGATCGGTGCATTCTATGTCTACCCCCGTATTGCATCTTCCTTTTTTACCTGCATGCGTGCATCATGGATTTTGACTGACGTTACGATCGTGGAATATTTCGGAGCATGGTTATCCCTTGTTAATTATACCCGTGTTCATAATGTTTGCGAGTACATTCAAAAGTACTCACTGGCTTGTCCCTGGCTATTGTCTTGGCCGGATTTCTCGGATGGAGAGAAGCATTGCGATGACAGCCCCGGAACCTACGCAGTGATGATAGCAGCCTCGCGAAGATACGAGTTATCCTGGTCAGCTGTTCCTGTGGGAAATGGAGTCCCATAGACGCAAATGAACCACAAACCGCTTCCGCCATCAACCACTAGAAACCAAGTGTTGTACTCATAGGCCACAATGGTCTTGTACTACATATTTTGTACTCTGCTTGGAATTTCTGTATCAAGTTGGTGCCTCATCAGCTAACAGTAATCCTGGGGCTGGTGAGCACAAGGGCCATTTTCTGGAAAATTAATATCCCGAAAAAACCGGTCCTGACACAGAGGCTTGCGCGTTTCCCTCATACACATTGGTGCGTGTGTGCGAGGCGTTGCACTCTAACTGAACCCGAGCGAGGCGTTGGGCTCTAACTGAACCCGACCGGCTGCACTAGCTATGTTATTGAACCGCGATCGATCCCTTGCTGTTAACTGAACCCGAGTGATTCCTTCGCTACTGCTGCTAACTGAAGCCGATTGATGCTGCCTCTTGATGAACAATGAGCGTTGTTGGGGGGGGTGGATGAACAGTTCCCAGTGGGGGGTTGGATGAACAGGACCCCGTGGTAGTAGAGGCCGTTGTCGCTGGATGAATAGGACCCCGATCGGTCGAGCCGGTTCGGGGTGGATCAACAAGACCCCGTGGAGGGCAGGATGAACAGGACGACCCTGTGGAGGGCTGGTTGAACAGTAGCCGGTGGTGGGATGGATGAACAATAGCCCATGGAGGTGTGGTTGAACATGACCTCGTGGAGAGGGCTGGTTGAACAGTAGCCGGTGGATCAGCGGTGGAGGCTAGATGAACAGGAGCCCGTGGATGTACAGTCATAGGTGGAGGCTGGAGGAGGTCGACGGTGGATGAACAGTAGCCCGTGGAGGCTGGAGGAGGTCGACGGTGGAGATGAACAGTAGCCCGTGGAGTCCCCTTTTGCGGTACGCCACACCCCTCCCGATGAGCAGGACCCCCGTTTCGACCGTAGCGCTCCATCACAAGTCCGTTTCCTCCTTCTTGCGGTACGCCACACCCCTCTCGATCAACAGGACCCCATTTCGATCGGAGGAGGTCCAAGAGAAGTCATTTTCTTCCGTTTTGCGGTACAGCAGACCCCTCCCAATGAAAAGGATCCCGTTTCGACCATGGCCGGTCGAACACAAGGCTGTTTCCTCTGTTCTGCGGTACGCCAGGCCTCGTTTCGATCGGCTGTTCGGTCCAAGCCGGTTGGCTCCCGATGAACACGACGACATAGTTTCTCCATTCGGACCCAGCCATGTACACGAGCCCTGGCCGTATGTATGCACGAGTAGGCGTTCGAGACCCTACCCGTATGTACGTACGTGGCCGTATTTTTTGGCGTGTGGCTATGTACGTGTACATGGTTTACACGGGACAGCCTAAACTGCCACATTGGGTGCTCTACTATGACATGTGCCGCTACTTTCTCGGCCTTGGTTCATCGTTGTAGAGCGACCGATCGACTAGTATGTACGTACACGTTCGCGACAAGACAGACAACGGTACGTATGCTTCGACTGGGTGGGTCCCAGCTATCAGGGAGGATAAGGACGCACTTCCTTGCATGCAAAAATATAGCTGCTGGGTCCCAGCTGTGAGGGGGGAATCTTTTTTTTGCCCATAATAAGTATGCACAACCTAGCATGCGAGGATGTAGCTGGTGGGTCCCAACAGTCAGGGGAGAAACCATTATTTTTCATGGTAAAAAGGATGATGTTGCATGCATGCGTCCATGGGCGTGGTGCGTCCCCACTGTCAGCCTCTCGCGTACACTCATCTTCCGGTGACTCTCGTTTGTTGACCACGTTGACCACACCGTGCCGAGCACACCAAGGCCGGTGGACGACGGCAAGGCCCCAGACTGGAACGACCCGGAGATGGGGATGACGCGGTAGTGGACTCGCAGATGGAGAGGAGTGGGAAACTTGACTGGTTCGGGTGCGCGGTAGCACTGCCGCACATGGGAGATAAGAGCAAGAACAGAGGTTGAAGAAGGAGCACGGCTGTTGGATTAACATCCAACGGTCCAGCTGCTAGAATCATTTGTTGATTAAGTTGACAAAAGCCCTGCATACACGTCCGCTTAGTAGGCCCACAAGTCAGCCACCAAATCTGCCGGGTCCCAGCTGTCATCGGGAGGAATAGTTTTTTTCGCATAACAAAGAGGCACTTCCTTCCATGCGAAGATACAGCCGATGGGTCCCAGCTGTCAGGGGGAAGAAACATTTTTTCAGCTTAATAAGGAGGAACATTCCTTGCATGCGACCATGGACCTTGTGGGTCCCAGCCGTCGGGCTCTCCACGTACAGTCCTCTTGCGATGACTCTCGTTTATTTACCACGCCGCGCTGAGCGCAGCGAGGCGATGGACGAAGATGCGGTAGTGGAGGCGGGGATGGAGAGGAGTGGGAAACTTGACTGGTCCGGGTGCGGGGTGGGCCTACACTCGGTAGAGAATAACAGGACGTGTTGAGGGGTGGAGGGATAGCCTGGCCGGCGGTGGGGTAGCGCTTCGCAGCGATACGTGCTAAGCAGAGCCGCTCGCCGCCGGAGGCCGGACCAGGCGGTCCTTGCGACACTGGAGGAAGAAGATGAGAGATTGAAAGTGCATGCCGGCCGTTGTATATAAACCCAATGAATGTGGATGTCATAATCATTTGCTGACCAAGTTGACAATGCCTTGCGTAGGCTTCGACCTATTGGCCCACATGTTAGCGTGCAAAAATGTGGCATATATTTAACCCGTGTTTTCTAGAATTTACAGTCCATTTGCTGGGCTGGGTGAACAAATAATTTCGCGTCAATGCGGCCCATTCAATATTTTCTAAGAAATCCCCCATTTACACTTTCTTGAAATACACAAATTAGCTGGGCTCGTTCTATATAAAATGTTAGGTTAGAAGGAGCAATTAATATCAGAAAATAAACTGCAGCGACACACTATATATATAATTAACAAATTAGCGAGCTATTGCTCAAAACAAAAATGAGCGCGTTATTATTACATTTGTCCTTAAAATCTTCGCAAGCTTTTATACGCAATCACCAGGATTTTCCTTGCCTGTGAGTCAAAAACAACCAGGATTTTCCTTGCCAACTTCTGTTAAACATTTACTTTTATAAGTTAATAACATGTGGGATGTTTTTATAATGTATATATAAGTCTCTATAAAATATACGATAATAGTAATAACATAAATATATATAATGTGGTTAGAAGGGAAACATAAATTGGACACAACATTATTATTCTTATATATAGATAAATAGAACAAAGATGTGCGTTTTAGTAAAAAAATACATTGGGCAGCCGATATTTAAGAAAAAGTAAAACCTATGCTGGGAGGCCCATAGGCCGGTATGGACCTCAAAAATAAGTTGAAACCACTGTCTCCGTTTGTCGTGGGCTACGCATGTTAAAAAGCAAAACCTAGGCCTAGGTGATTCTTGTTCGCCCTCTGGAAAAAAATGATACCAGCTAGATCCTCGATACCCCTTTCCCGCAACAAAAAAAAAGATCCCCGATACCCCTGGAAAAAAAGCTCTTGGATGACAGTCATCGTTGGAAATTTATTTCGTTCATTGACCCGTGGGCCCCAACGTCAGTATACAATTAGGAGGAAGCTTTTTTCCGATGGGGCACTTGCTTGCGTATGGCTTGGACCTGGTGGGTCCCCACTGTCAGTCTCTTGGTGTACAGTCTTCTTCGGATTCCTCTCGTTTGTTGAGCATGTTGACAACGACATACGGCGGCGCCACGGCGAGCGCACACAGACAGGAAAGAACCAGATCTGGGGAAGACGCCTTCATTCTTTCGAACATACCACACTAGCCCGGTGGCTGCAGCCCTCTCACCCAGAAGCTGTGCTGCCCGAGTTCGATTCCAACTGGTGCAGTTGAAAAATATATAACACTTGCCAAAATTTCGTACATAGTTTACCTAGTTTTTCGCCCACTCAACATTGTCTTGCCATTCCCAGTTTAAAAAAAACATTGTCTTGCCATTTTGAAAATAGCATATCTTTTTGACTTTGCATCATATGAAGATGTGCTATACATGAATGTTGATCAGCATGATGTTAACTTGTTGTTAGTTCCATTTTTTACCATGAATAAAATTTCCAAAATTCTGTTATCCATGTTTGAAAAGTGCTCTTGATTTCAATGCTCTGCCTCTGAAACATGCAGTTTCTTATCTGAAAATCACTTGGACAAGAAGCCATCACCAGTGTTGGATTCGATGTTGCTCTTCTTCAATCCCCCGGCAGGCGCGAGGGGGAAATAAACTTCCGTCCCGTGCTGCCAGTTGGGGAATGGAGCGAACGGGATTAAATAGGGGGCCAGTGGCGCGACTGAAGAAGCACATCAGACGCGATTGTTTTTCTTCAGTGGATGGCTCTCGATGGCGTTTTTTTACTTGCCTCTACACCATATAACTTGTATTTTTAGCATCCCCGTCTGTGGTAGACCAGCAGCCCATTTGCTGGGCAGGCCAACCTACAGAAACCAGCACTCGATTTTTCATCAAGCCCCAAAAACAACGCAGTACTATGTTTGTTTTGGGGTCGAAAACATTACGGTAGGGGTTGAGCGGGGGAGGGGGGAAGACAGAGCAAAAAGATCAAAAAGAGCTAATGCACTGTTGCTACCCTAACAAAGTACGTGCAATTCTTCTCGGGAAGAAGGTGTGACGTTGACACCCAGACGTCACAAATCGCACAGTAGACATACTAACAAGTTCACACACAAGTACAACAGAAAAGGTAAACATTCGTATCAACCTCAGGTTCACAAGACTTGTTCATTTTCATAGCCAACATTCACAATCAACAACTCAATAGATTCATATATACACAAGTTCAGCATGACTATGCATCCAAATGATTGATACATCACACGACAATATTCATAGATAATTAACAAAAAGATTCAGATATACACATGTTTAGTATGTTTATGCATCCAAATGATTGATATCACAACCAATATCATCCATGGATGAACTTTAATTACCTAGGGTAGAGACTGGTAAATGTTGTTTAGTCAGAGGTACTTCTTGCTAAAATTAATGCTTGTACGAGTAAACTTTCGAGTACATAAGAGGTAGCACAGACAATCTAAACTTCGCTTGTAGGTTTATCCTCAAATTGTGGCCTCGTGCCGAGGGAGGTTTGAGCAACTTGGCCACGACTTTCATCCAACTAGTTTACTGGCTCATCTTGGTCCTGTAGCTCGCCAAAATTCTACATTGCACACAAGAAAGGAGGCGGTTGAGAAAATGAACCACCCAAATTTTTTGTGTAGTTCAACTGAAATGGAGCATCCCTAGCATGCAGACTGATTAAGTGCCAGATGAATATACACATCAACCAACTTGTCTCTTTAGACTCCATGCCATACAGTTTGCTACCATATGTGCCGATAACAATGAGGCACAAGTTGGGACCAAAGACTGGACTGCGTTTTTCTGGGCTATGCGCCAAGGAATATTTTTTGCGTTCACTCTCCTAATACTTGGAGTTTGACAACTGGTTGACACTGGTTGATACTCGAATGAATATAGGCACTTCTTCTTGTCAACATCGATGCTTGTTTGAGTGAACTTTGGAGTACATAGCAGCATCATAAGTATCTGTCCATCTGATCTTTTTGTGCAGTTCTACTGAAATTGCCCAATGTAATGATTTGCCTACGCGTTCAGGCTCCAAGTTACTCCTTTATGAAATCGGCAAACAGTAGCACAATACCAAATTACTAGTACATATGACAAGCACAATAATCAGGATAAAGACCAGTACCAACCTGTGTGAGGTAGCATATCAATTACTATTTCCTTTGACTGGAAGCCGAGATAAGCAAAGCGACTGACAGCGAAGGAAGGAAGGAAGCAAGCCGAGATAAGTGACTGACAAGAAAGGAAGGAAGCAATCGAGGCAATGAAGCACCCAAAGTTTTTGTGCAGTTCCACCAAAATCGAGCATCCCCGTTGGCACATATATTGAGAGAGTGAGATTACCGTAATAGTGGGACTAGTTGATGAAACATACACTAACAAATAGAAGCACCCTCATTATCTTAATGGGTAAAGTTAGCAACAAAGTAGTCTTGCTTAAAGAGAAGCATTAGTTTATTTAATCAATGCCAATTAGCTCAACACTCAAAGCATTGCCATGTATCATAGGTTGCAAAACTTTAACATGCAAAGATAAAGGAGTTTCTCATGACAGTAGCACGATACAAATAGAGATGACAGCAAAATAATATGGATGAAGGCCTTAGACTGGTACCAACCTGAGCAAAAAAGCTTATTCATGTAGTCCCATAATAGATGATAAAGCACTCACTCGAATCAGTCAATAATATATATTTTTGTGCACTTCAAATGTATGGTTGAAGTTACTCTTTTTTACCAGTGCTGAGATTATATCGAAAGATTATCAAGAACTTCCAGCAAAGTTAAAGCACTGGCTGGGATACAGTTCATTGTATTGTCTTGTTTAGTTCCACTAAAATGTATCATTGGCACAACATGATTCCTGTTTGCACAAGTAGGAACAAGGTGAAACCTTCATTAGCTTAGTGAGAAAGGATAGAAAGACATTAGCATATTACTCTAACAGTAGCATCAAATTCGTGATGGACAAACGCAAAACATTGCCTCATTAAACCAATGGCAATAACTTGACATGCAAAACAATATCACTATTATGTCATGACACTACCAAGATTTCCTCCCTGCTCCACCACATGATTCACCTCCACAGACACACATACATACGTACACGATTCAGCATAGGGTACCACTAAAGATTTGTTTAACTCCGACAGGAAAATTAGGCAGTAATAAATTAGTGGTACTTGTCGACGTCCTGGGAACGGGGGTCCCCAGACTTGCCTGCCTGCGGCCCACGGCATGGCTCCGCCAGCGGCCCTGTACGGCCCATCTTTGCCAACAAACATTCAAGACCCTCGCGAGGGGCCAAGCCTCGCGAGGCGGACGACACAATACCTCCTCGAGAGCGGCCTCACCAGGTTGGCTTGCGAGGGGCGAAGAGATCAATGCAAGGGACACCTCGCGAGGTTCCAGTGATGCAAGCCATGATGACTGGAGCCAGGCGGGCGCCAACGCATGCAGTGTACTCATTTCCTCTTTGGTGCTAAAGGGGCAAGCGCAGGCGAGGTGTCCCGAGGCATCAGGCAAAGGTTTCCGTATCGGTGCAACGAGACCAAGACCAGCAGGATGGCAGGACGGAGGTCACCGTGGAGCCCAAGACGGCGTCACCACCAGAGCCTTTGGCAGGCGAAGACTACTTTTGTTAGGATAGCTTGTACTAGTTGTCCCCCTTCAAACTGGCTGTTGTGGCATCCCTTCCCGCTCAATATTTGGGAAGAGGACCAAAGCCTCTATAAATAGGAGTAGCCACCACAGTAGGAGGCAACTGATTTCAGATCATCCGCACCCACACAAGTTCATCGAGCACAAGAGCACCTCCCCTCAGGAGGCTGTTCATCCTCAGCCCAAGAGGCAATCCACAACCACCACACTGGAGTAGGGTATTACACCACAACGGTGGCCCAAACCAGTATAAACCTCGTGTCTCTTGTGTTGCGGGTTTGTCGAGCTAGGCTTTGAGATCACGGTGAGGCTGAGGGCGTGATTAGGTAGGGAGAGATCTTCATGCGCACCGCAGTGTTCGAACCTCAACGGTTTTGCCGGAACCCGAAATCCGACATTTGGCGCGCCAGGTAGGGGTGCGCCGAAGCTTTCCTTCCGCCGATCCACGTCCCGTCGCTTCGTTGTCTCCTTGGCGGACGCTCGTCGAGCTCGCGCTGAGCGCCAGGCCGCCCTCGCTGCCCGCGTTGCTCAGACGGCCCCCGTCGGTGGGCCTCCCTGTCGTTCTCCGTCACCTGCCGCCACTGGCACGGCGGGAAACGAATAGCCAGCTTCCTCCCTGCACCTCTCGATGTGGCGGGACGGCCGCACCGCAACCCCGGCGCTGACTCCGGCCGCCTCATTGTCCTTCGCTCGTCGCGCTCCCACAGACGCGCAGGCCGCGCTGCTCATGGCACGCGAGCTCCTGCGCTACCGCCCCGTCGATGACCTCTATGAGGACTGGCTGGACCGCATGACCGAGCTCATCAGCGCTGCAGGGGGCTCCCCAGCGCCATCTGTCTTGCTGCCTCGCCCTCCACCAGTTGCTGGCGACGTGGCCCAACGGTCGCCTCCACCACCTCTGCCCCAAGACGGCGTCCTGGCGCCAAGGCGCGCAGCCCCCCGGCGTGACCCACCGCGTCGGGCGCCCGTGCACGAAGAAGGAAGCTGCCAAGAAGTTCCTCGTCCGCAAGAAAACGCTCCCGTGCTCCCAGCGCCACCTGCGGTGGCGGTGGGCAGACATCAAGGGCAGGCTCCACACTAGCAAAGGGTCCCAGTGGCCACCGCGGGCTGCCGCGCCATCACCCCTGACCTGCGTAGCGTCGCGTGGCCAGGCAAGTTCAAGCCAGACTTGCCTCCTCACTACGACGGTACCCCGACCCCGCGGAGTTCCTGCAGCTCGATGAGCTGAGCATCAAGGCGGCCAACGGCGATGAAAAAGTCACGGCGAACTGGTTACCCATGGCTCTCAAAGATGGCGCTCATTCGTGGCTCCTGAACCTGCCCCCGGGCTCGATCTCCTCCTGGGACAAGATGCGTGACCGCTTCGTCGCGAACTTCCAGGGCACTTGCGAACGCCCTCCGGCCGCGGGTGACTTGCGCCGCATCAAGCAGCTGCCAGGAGAGACCCTCCAGAAGTACATCCAGCGCTTCAACAACGTTCGAATCAAGATCCCAAGGTGATGGATGAGGCCATCATCTACGCGTTTTCTGATGGCGTCCGTGACATCAAGATGAAGGAGGAGCTCTCCATCCAGGAGGAGCTGTGCACGACCTGGGAGCTGTTCAACCTGGCGACCAAGTGCGCAGGAGCTGAGGAAGGGCGCCTGTGACGCCCCCGATTCAATCATACACTAATCATACA